>NW_023276807.1:30028454-30328454 GCF_003668045.3 Cricetulus griseus | reverse complement strand
TGATGGTTGTGAAGCTGTGTCTATTCTGGGGACTTACCTATTTCATGAGACTGGAACCACAGAGAAGGTGAGCTTTGGTGTCTAGCATCCCATCACATTTAAAGGCTTTAGTGATGGATTATCAATAGTTCTTTTTGCAGCGGAATAATATTTCTCTGTATGAACATACCACCATCTCTTTATCCCTTTATGAGTTGAATAACATTAGGTTGCTCTCACTTTTGACTTATTGTGAACAATGCTTCTAAGAATATTGTTGCCTAAGTATTTGTTTGAGTTCCCTGTTTTCAGTACCTAGGAGAGTATTGCCAAGTCACATGGTAACTCAATATTATCTTTTAATGGAACCTAATCTATCATATACTGCACGCACACATATATACATATACATACACACACATAGAGTCTTTTTGTTTTGAGATAGGGTTTCACTGTGTAGCTCAGGGTGGCCTTGAATACAAGGTCTTCCCCCCTCAGGCTCTAACATACTGGGATTACAGGAATGAATCATTACATCTGACCCTGATGCAGATTTTAATAAATGATGCTCTGAGATCTGTCCTAGCTACAGGAATTTGTAAGAGATGTCGGGTTTTAGCAGGAGTCTGAGGCTGATGCCTGGGATCTTTCTGCTGTGCTGTGTTTGTGTGGTCCAATATCGGAACCCCACTCACGGATCATCCGAGAGGTGACTATTGCCTACTGATGGATGAGGCCTTGATGGAGATAATGGATACTGATTGTCTAGTGTTGTGGACCTCGTGAATATCCCCAAGAACTACCTATCCTTATTTAGCATATTTAGCGCATTTGGTTTTGCAAAGCATAAAATTAATTTTCATAGATTTATAAGCCTTTGTCACGAATCTGAATCATTAATAAATCATAGTTTTAGCCGACCATCAAACCTATCATTTAAATTTTAATCATAACCCTTTCTAGGAAGGTTAGGAGTCACTGTGGTGAGAGATTTTCCACTGCAGCTCCTAGCTGGAATTTACTGTGCCTTTACCAGAATCCTGGCACTGCTGTGCACAGTCTTCCATGTCATCGTTCCATCTTGTAGATGAAGACTCTGAGTCCCAGTGAGCTTCTCTGACTCGTCCTGGTTACAGTCCTTGTCCTCAGACACAGACACTGCTCAATCTGTGACTGATGACCTCTTGTTTTAAAAACTTAACTGGTTGAGAATTTCATACATGTATAAATGTATTTTCATCACATTTGTCGCCACTCCTCTCCCCTTCCAACCTCATGTTCTTTATGTTTTCATAGCCTCTGAGTCTAATTGGTGCTGTCCATGGGTGTGGGACCATATCTACCTGAACATGGTCAACCTACCAGAGGCCACACCCGCAAGGAAACTGCCTCCTCTCCTAGCAGTCATCAACTGCTGAAAACACCTCAGTTGGAGGTGGGGTCCACCACCTTATGGTCCCCAGGCTCCTCCATGCTGGAATGTTGGCTGGCTTATCTTGTACAGGTATTAACACAACCAATGAATTTCTTTCTTTGTGAATTAATTATAACAGTAAACCAATTCATGCATGTACGGTGCCTGTGGCCAGAAGAAGCCACTGGATCCCCAGGAACTGGGGTTACAGACAGAGCTGAGAATCCTTGTCCTAATCCTAGAGAACCCTAGTCCTCTGGAAGAGCAGCCAATACTCTTAGTTGCTGGACTATCTCTCCAGGTCCGCATTTACATTTTAATCTATTGATTTTTAAATGAACACTGGCTTTTTAAATTTTTATTTTGTGTACACGAATGCTTTATTCACATTTACATATATGTACCATGTGTGTGCCTTCTGACCCCATGCTAAGGGGTCAGAAGATGGCACCAGATGTTTGTGGACCACTATGTGGTGCTTAGAATCAGACCTGTTTCTTCTGCAAAGGCAACAAGTGCTCCAAACCTCTTGGCCAAAACAGCAGGGTGAAAAGTTACCTGTGCAAAATAGAGTTTTAGTTTCTTCCCTCGGAACTGGGTCTCATGAAGCTCTATCCGTGCGCGGGCTGCAGATTTGGGGTGGCTGAAATTTATTCGGACACGTCGGAAACTTTTAAACAGCTGGAACGTCACACATTCATCGTAAGTCCGGAACAGTCCCTCAAATTTTTCCTGATAAAAACAAACAGAGAAAGAAATCTATTGGTCATGGGTCTTATATGATGCCATGTGGCAAAAGCAGGTAACCTTCCTTGGTAGGCTGTTGAAAACAGAAAGTTAAAACAAGGCACAGTGGCCAGGCACAACAGTTTCCTTAGCCTGGATAGCCAAGCGAAAGAGAAGCAATGTTTTCCATACACCTACCCCAGCCTGTAGCCAACTTTGTTGTGGCATAGAAAAAAAATCAACCAACCTTTATTGCATTAAACTGCCATGGTTTTGATTTTTTTAAACCTCCTGCATTATAGCCAAGATGCCATAATACAAAGCAGCAATTTAAAAAGTTTGATTCGATTCACAATTTTAATTCAACTGAAAAACACCCGTTACATGTTCACTTGGTACAAGGCTTGGTCTCTCCTTAGGTTTTAGAAAGGTACAGAGATCGGGGTCATTTTGTTCTGATGTATGGTTGTCTAAAAATTTAACATGAGAGGTCAACACAGACACAAATAAGAGAACACCCAAAAGAGAGGGATAAAGGAAGAATAAAAGGAAAAAATCATAGAACTAAACACATGTGTATACAAAATTAACACCATCTATTGAGTTCTTCCTAGCCTAAAGCCAGTGTATTAAGCACTGTATATTCTTACTAGACAAATGGGTCTTAAGAGAGTAATTTCTTTTTTTAAAGATTTATTTATTATATATACAGTGTTCTGTCTGTATGTATGCCTGAATGCCGATCTCATTATAGATGATTGTGAGCTATCATGTGGTTGCTGGGAATTGAACTCAGGACCTTTGGAAGACCAACTAGTGTTCTTAACCACTAAGCCATCTCTCCAGCCCAAGAGAGTAATTTCTATAATTAAAAGTTCCTGATTTTTAAATTCCAATAGTCAACAGTATTTTGTCACAACAAGTAGAAGAGTAAATGCCTGAACAACTTAACAATGGATTCTTCATAGAATCCATTGAAGTCATAGAAGTGTGTGTGTGTGTGTGTGTGTGTGTGTGTGTGTGTGTGGTGTAAGTATGCCAGTGAGTTGTGCACAGGTCAGGACCATAGGTTGATGCTCAGTGTCTTTCTTAATGCCTCTCCACTTCAGTTTTTGAAGCACAATCTCTCAGTCAACTGGAGCTCATCATTTCAGCTAGACTAGCTGGGCAATGAGCTCTATGATCCACTTGTCCCTGCCCCACCCCAAGCACAGGGGTTATAGCCACATGCCACCATCTCTAGCCTTTAATCGGGCTCTAAAGATTCCCTACCTTATTTACTAAACCATCTCTCTAGTCCAAGGCTCATAGAATTTTAACCTGATGAATGATGAATTTACCCTTTTCCCTCCTCACTGGCGTTCTTTTACAATTTGATATTTCTGGCTCACTCAGTAAGTCAAGACTGCTGAAAGTCCCTAGGACCCTGGCTATGGACTCTGGCTACAAATAATTGCACTACTAGAATGAAGGGAAGAAATCTGTTAGCATAAGCCAGTGTAGGATAGCTATAAAAATGACCCTGGGTTAAAGTTGTGACCAAATGAAAGAGCAATATATGATGTGAGGTTTGGAACCTATGAGTCCTCTGGCTTTTTAGACTAGACCTCTGCTGTCAGGGAAGGGTTTCCTGTCTTTCTGGCTCTAGAAGATTTCATCTCAGCCTGTCATGTACATGGCTCAGGTAGCACCCCAGGCTGAATCCACCTTAGCTCTTTCCATGCTTGACTCCCATGCCTGATGACACTTTCTCTTGAATGTGAAATACGTCATTCCATTCCAATAGCCCAGAGCATCTACCCAAAGCTTTGGCTCCTTTTGCTTCTTTATTCTTAAAGACTCAAACCAAGCATTTTTCCTTGACATAGAATAAAAATTTTTCCCCTCACCTTTCAAGTTTTGGGATAAACCAGCCAGCCCTAAAATCTGGGCCTTTAGCTACCTCTCCAAGGAGCTCATTAAGAAATTCTTTCTCTCAGTCCTGTGTCTTCCTAGATAGGAATTCTGATATTTAGCACCCACCACATGTCACCCCCTGCACAGTGCAAATGTCTGAGCTGATCAAAACTCAGCCAGTGGTTTGATTAGCTATGTGAGTTCTCAGGAATGAGGGGGGTTAAGATGTTAAAATTCTCATTTTATATTTAGCATGTGTTTTAGGGCAAAATTCTTGAGTCATGTTTCTGGGTCACTTATCTTCCTAATAGGGAGGATCCACCTCCCCATCTCCTCTCCAGGGTCTGAAAATGAGCAGCTAAGGCTGACTAGTGGGGGCCAGGTTTTGTCCCCTATTGAGTATCCCCTCCTTTCTCCTCTTTCTTTCTTTCTTTCTTTCTTTCTTTCTTTCTTTCTTTCTTTCTTTCTTTCTTCTTCTTCTTCTTCTTCTTCTTCTTCTTCTTCTTCTTCTTCTTCTTCTTCTTCTTCTTCTCTTTCTCCTCCTCCTCTTCCTCCCCCTCCTCCTCCTCCTTCTTCATTTTTAATACAATGCTAATCAGTTTGAGCTGCTGACCTCAAGTACTCATGTTAGACAAAAGCAGTCAATGAGCTGGGCAAGAGCTCTAGGAAAATGGCCCCTCTTCTGTCCATGTTGAAAAGCCTTGGCCATCCAGCAGCACTAGAATTGTTCTTTGTACTGATCTTTGACAGATGCTTCCATACCATTGTTGCTGGTCCTAGGTCATTTCTGTTATTATGACAAAATATCCTGACAAAAGATAAGAAACTAAGGAAGTAAATGGCTTATTTGGATGATAACTCCAAGTTACAGCCCATCATTTGGGAGGTCAATGCAGGAACCAAGCAGCTAGTCACAGACATCCACTCTCAGGAGCAGAGAGAAATGAAGGTACCCATGGTTTTGCTTGCTTATTTAGTTAACTTTCACTCTTGCATAGTTAAGGACCCAGCCTAGGGCATGATGCCACAAAAGGAGCTCTTGACACCCTTACTTGGAGATCCAGCTCAGTGCTCAGGGGCCAGCGTCTCCATTGGACCATATGAGGCTATATGCCTGGGGTGATGCTAATACATATCTACCATGTGTTTGGAAGGCACCCTCTACAAGTTTTCATGAGCTTGCAGTAGGGGTGAGTGGGATCTAGTTAAGAATGGGGGTTTTCCATTAGTGACACTATAAGTATTCATGTTTTGAGGCAACAAACAGTATACATGACAATTTGGCTAGAGAAAGACCATATTGAGTCTATCAGTATATCCATAGATAAAACAATTACATAGAAAGATCAGCTGCTCCACCACAGCAAATCTATTACTGCATTGATGCTCAGTATCCATCAAGTGCATAGTCAAATATGCCTCTCCACCTGACAGTTTTCTCCATTGTGGAACCCCTCACATTTGGCTGTGAGGTCTTCCTATAGCTTCTGGTCTGTGCTATTCTATGGTGGCTCTCTCTAATGTTTGGTCTTAGGATGCACACTCTCAGAAATTATTGAAGAGCCTAAAGAGCTTTTATAGTGCAGATTCCCTCTCTTAATATTTACTGTACCAGAAATAAAACAGAAGTTTGAAAGTACTTTCTTGCAAATGCATTCCCAAGTAAGAGTAAGACATAGGTTATGTGTTAACATAACCTTATTATGGGAAATTTCTGTTTTCAGAAAAGTGGCATGATATGGCCAGAAGATTGCCATCTCACCTTTAATCTTCCATCTATTTCCAGTGCACTAGCTGCTGTCACTCATGGTATGACGTAGTATGGGAAAAGTGTGGATTATGGGAATAACCTCTCAGGAATGTAACTGTTCTTCCTTGATAGGGCACCACTTGGCAAGGGGTCACTCCTGAAGATTATGGCAGCTCAGAAATCTGAAGCCACAACCAAATATCACTTTAGCTATATTGAGGCTCATTGATATAGTTTTTTACTTTTGGTGGAGTTTATTGTTAACCCCTGCATGATTTTATAATAGTGGACATTGCCATTCGTAAAATAGCTTCTCTAAGTTACATGGCCTTACAAAACAATCAGCGTAATCACACAATATTAAAATGGCAATCAATAATATTGATGACCAAAAGGGTCTGGTGGATAAAATTTTTCCCAAATTAATTTTGGCTTTAAAGCTTGTGGTTTACCATTGGCAACACACATGGCAGCTATTAAAGAATGGTGTGTGTGTGTGTGTGTGTGTGTGTGTGTGTGTGTGTGTGTGTGTGTGTGTATGCTAATAGAGGCCAGAAGAGGCCATTGAATCACCTGGAGCTGGTGCTACAACTGATGAACCACTGAAATGGGCACTAAGAACAAAACTGGACTCCTCTGCAGGAGCTATACAACCCCTGACTATGCTCAGCCCAGGAGGGTTTTCCATTTTCACAGTTAGCGCACAAAGTAGTGGGCTTCATTACAGCATTGCACCCATGTTATTACACTGTGTTCTTCTTCATCCCTCCCGCTGTGCCAACACTCAACCCTGTCCTCCTTTCCCAATGCTGCCTTCCTCTACACCAAAGGTTCCCCTCTTCTACTTACTCCCAGAGGACACGTCTTTTATTACATGGAACACATTGCATTTTGTGTTTTCTACCCTTTGATAGATTTGAGGTTTTTTTATTTTTATAATATTTTGTTTTGTTTTTCAAGACAGGGTTTCTCTGTGTAGCTTTGGAGCCTATCCTGGCACTCGCTCTGGAGACCAGGCTGGCCTCGAACTCACAGAGATCCTCCTGCCTCTGCCTCCCGAGTGCTGGGATTAAAGGTGTGCGCCACCACTACCCAGCTATATTTGGTTTTTGTAAGTGTAGCCTGTGTACTTAGCTCTTTACTTGAGGGATCTTAATGTAAGTTTTCTTTCTTTAAATTTGTGTAGTCTAACAATTTCATATATGTATAGTATCTTGATCAAATTCACCCCCAATTCCCTCCCCTCCAATTCATCCCTCATTTTTCCCTACTTGTCCTTCACAACTTCATGTGCCCATTCTAAAAGATTTACTTGTATTTTGCATGTATAAGCATTTATGTTTATGATGATGATGCACAGTATATGTGCCTGGTATCTTTACGGGCTACAAGAGGGTGTAAAGTCCCCCGAAACTGGAGTTACAAGTGGCTGTGAGGTACCATGTGGGTGCTGAGAACTTAACATGGTTCATTTGCAGGAGCAGCTGGTGCTCTTAACCACTGAACCATCTCTCCAGTCCCTCATGTGCTCATTTGAGAAAAGAATTGACAGAGTCCACTCAGTGCTTCCTGTAGGTGCATGGATGTGGGGCTGTCTCCTAGAGCATGGACAACCAGCCTCTCAGGGGCTGATTACCTGAAGAAAAAGACTCTCCCTCCCCCATCAGCTGTCAATTGCCAATAGCTCCTTGGCTAGCAGTCAGACTTCATGCCTCCTCCCCATGCATGCTGGAGTTTTGGCTGAGAACTCCTCAAAACATTACAGGCTAAAAGTTTTCTTTAAGTTTCTTGCTTCATATCTGCAACCAGTGTTTATCCACAGTCTGCGTCCCATATTTAAAAGGTATACCGTATACCTTTTAAAAGGTATACCTTATAAACACATGACAGGGTAATACAAGACCAGATAGAAGTTGAGTAAGAAAATTGGGTGGAGGGAGAAGCATGAATTAGAGCCTAATGGATGTGTTTGATGAAGCTGAAGTTCTTCATTGTTATGACCTCTGCCAGAGTTGGGCTTACATAGTGTCTGCCATCTTTGCGAACATATACAGGGCAAAGAAACTCTCACACATTCTATAGTTCACAGAATCTACATGGCAAAGATGGATGTGATCTTAAAATTTGGCCTCTGGATCTGTCCAGGGTCCTTACAAAGAGACCATCGGATTTGAGGAGTGAGCAATATCCTTGTTACAACACACGGCAGAATGGTGGATGATGTGTTTCTGACCAAAATGCCAGCAAACACTATTTCCTAAGTCAACAATATTTCTGTGTATGCTCAGTAAAACTGAGGAGACAGCAGAACCTTCTGCTGGAGAAACTAAGAGGATGTTAGAAAATACTATACAAAGCTAAAATGCTTACTCTGGCCTTAATTACAGTCAGATAGTGGATCAGCCTAACTTCCGTTGGTTCTCTCCCTCGCTCTGTAAAACACTTGAGAGTTGGACTTATCACTGCTGGGGTTTAGGTTTTTGTCTAACCAAAGGAAGGCACTACAAGCCAGATAGCTGTACCATTGGCTGACTAGCAAAGCCAAAGATAGCTACATAAATACTGCTGCTAATATGAAGGGAGCACAAAGTTCCCAAGACAAAAACAAAGCAGATTTTCTCATCACCCTAAAGGACCAGTGCTGTATTTGTGAGACAGCTGTGTGGGATCGTCTGTGGAGCCTTCAGTATCATGTGAAACCAGGCCATGTTCGTTACATAGTTTTCAAAATTTTACTCTTAGGATCCCTGTAGGTTTAAGTTATCTTAATTAAGAAGCTGACATCTCAAAAATCACAAGCTTTTCATTTGTTGGATAAATATTATCACCTTTCCACAGCAACCATGGACCAGTCACAGGATAACCCCATCCATCTGTTGGGGTGATACTGGCTTTAATGGCCCCCATCAGAAGACCCCGCTGCCAAGCCTGCAACTCTGAAGAGGATAACTAGTCTGCATGTGGTGACTCCTAGTTCTGGATTTAATCTGCCATGACTTCTTAGTCCTTATTAATAATGCATGCATTGCTCCATCTCTGGTTCTGGTGTTACCTCAGTGCAAGATCATTATGAACATGAGGGTTTCCATCTCCTGCACAGCTTGGTCCTGGAAACCTGACTGTGTTGACACGGGGATAAAGAAATAAGAGGCATTGAAGAAATGACAGATACACATACAGAAAAGCTGGGACCTAGTGAGTCCTGCTGGCTCTGATGGAGGGCACTTACATACAACCAAGAGACTCAAAGTGTTTGTTATGTACAGCATGAGGAGGAGGTATTAGATAGTCTGAGTCAGAGGTCTTTGGAGGGGAGCAGTTTCAGGATGTAAACATCCCCAAGGAGAAAGCTGTGGTCCATAGGATGCTTCAGTCTTAGCTAAAGGTCAATCATTCATTAGCAAATCATACATGGACCAGAGGAAGGCTTTGCTATATCTCCAAGCCTAACTTGGAGCAGGCTCTGCCATTTCCATAGAACTGAGGCACTGGGGTCCTTGACACGGCTCTGCTCATGTCCACAACACCCGTCATTCCATCCAATCTCTACAGGAGAGTCATAACTTTCCTTCACTGATAAAAAGCAATGGGCAGACCTCTTGCCACAGGTCTGCTTCGAGAAAAGGTGAGTCTCTGGAAAATGTAAGGACACAGGAGAGGGCTGGAGAGATGGCTCAGCGGTTAAGAGCACTGACTGCTCTTCCAGAGGTCCTGAGTTCAATTCCCGGCAACCACATGGTGGCTCACAACCACCTTGAATGAGATCTGGTGCCCTCTGCTGGCATGCAGGCAGAAGACTGTATACATAATAAATAAATAAAATCTTTTTTAAAAAGGACACAGGAGAAAAATTATAAACAAAGATCCCATTCCTCAAAAGGAGCCTCAGTCTCCATGAGCCTTTCTCAGTACAGAACTTTATATGGCCTGTGTGTACACTGTGGGCATGCTAGCCTGCTCCCCCCCCCCATGGTTACAGAGCATTGCCATGTGAGGTTGTGCCTGTAGGTTTTATTCAGAAACTCTCCATTCCCTTTATTCTACTGAGCTGTCACATGTTTAAAACTAGAAACAAACAAACAAACAAACAGAAAAACCAGAGACAAAAAATAAACTAAACAAAGGATGCAAACAGATTTCCCCAAACATCCAAAGCCAAAATATGTACAGGAGTGATAATGGTCTTGTGAGCAAAGATGAGTTCAAAAATTTATAATGTGGGGAATCCCTCATTTGTCAAAATAATATACAACTTGCTAATAAAGTCAGGAATGTAGGGGAAGCTGTAGCCACGCCTTCTTAGGGGCTGGCTACAAGAGTACCTGAGGGCTTGTGAGGGCGTGGTCAGAGTGAGTAGGGGGACTGCGTTTTCGGTTTCGGTTTCTCTTTGCTTCTTGCTGTACAGACTACCACCGGCTGGCTGGTCCGCTCTGTAAGTAAGGCTTTTCCCTATTAAATACCCTTATATTTCTACCTGACTCCGTATTGGTAATTACCTACTATACAGGAATTTTAAATGAATTAGAACAAAACAATTATAACTGCTGCAACTCTTGGGAACTCTATGTGACCTCATTGTGTAGACTTCTGAGCAACAAGGGCCCTAAGGAAGAGCCTCAAGCCTTTCCAGAAGTATACCCGAGATGGTGTGTAGTGTGCAGTCATGCACAGAGGTCTAGAGTCCAGGTTTTCAGCCCAGCTGAATTAAGTTCCAGTGCCTATGCCTATAAAGTGGGAAACCCATGCGCTCTACTCTCGGGCTTCCATGCTCCTAGGCCTACCACACTTCCAGCCCTTCCACAAGGAGCTTCCTGAACTCTGACCTTTTGTGTTCCAATAGAGGCCTCCCTACATAGACATGGTTCACTACTTCATTGGCTATTGGTGATGAACTCTACCTCATCGTGACTCTTCCGGGAATTTACCCATCTTCTAATCACAGGTTGCCTTCACAACTCTCACCTGAGACTAAAAAGGGTCCTCATCTTTCTCATTATTACACCAAGAGACACATCACTTCTGGCTCGAACCTCTTGTCCCAAGAACCAGGGATGAAGATATATAAACATACGTTTCTTTTCATGATCACAGAATCAGTCTCTTAGCTGATCTTGGTCATTTATCAATTAGCAGAACAAGAGCAGAGAAACTTGAATCTCTCAGCATGAAGTTAGTCCAATCACTCTTATTACTTATGGGTCCATTAGTCATAAAATTTCAGCCATGAAACACAGTCTCCATGGCTAAGAATATCCCCTCCTTGCTTGATCTTGTCTGCCTGGAACCTAGCTATCTAATCAGGAGTATCAAGAGTCAGATAACTGAATGAAGACAGAAATCTGCAGATGACATCGTGGGCTTAGGACCCTTGTTGGTTCAGACTCCACACAGTGACAGGTTACTCTCTGGGTAAGACTCTCCCACTACCTTAATCCAAGTTATTTTCCCTATGTCTCTGTCTATATGTACCAAATATTTTGGTGGCCCACACTGGCCCCATCCAGGCTGCCCAGGATATGTGGCACTTGGTTGTAACGACTGATCATCTATTTGTGAGTATCTTTGAGCTTTTGGGTCACCCTGAGTAGACTGGTTAGATTTTGTCAACTTAATGCAAAATAGAATCATTTGGGAAGAAGGAACCTTATTAGGGCTGGACTGTGGGCAGTTCTGTGAGGCATTTTCTTGATTAATGGTCAATCTGAGAGCACCCAGACTACTGTGGGCAGTGCTACCCTGTATAGGTGGTCCTGAAATGTATAAGGAAGCCTTGGGAGCAAGCCAGTAAGCAACATTTCTCCATGGTCTCTGCCTCAGCTCCTGCCTCCATGTTTTTTCTGCCTTGAGTGCTTACCCAGACTTTCCTTGGTGGTGGACTATGCCCAAGGATGTATAAGCCTTTTGTTTCCAAGTTGCTATTGGTCTCAGTACTTATCACAGCAACAGGAAGCTAATTAGAACACCCATGGCACCTTCTACTCCATCAAAGGCATAGCTGGCAGCATAAAGTAGCAGAGAGGTAGTCTTCCAGAATGAGGAGGAGGGTAGGCTAGACAAGCAAGCCCTCTGAGGACCAACGTGAATGCTGACCTCTTTGAACTGGCACACTGGGCCTGTTACATGTTTCAAACAAAGGGAATATTTGACATTCCTCTCACAGCTGCCACATTCTGGTTACAGTATTGATAACTGCCTTCTCTCAGGGCATTTCTCGAGGGTCAGTGACAGCTTTGTCCTTCACTGGGACATCTATCTCTCTCCTCTGATCTTTATTGTGCAAGAACATCTGTGGTTAGCATCAACCCAATCAGATAGATGTAGGCTCTCACTGTGCTTATGCAATTGATGGAATTGAATTTATAGTCAAGTATTGGTTTACCTATCAAGTATAGATAATAAGAAGCACTATACAAATGTGTTTGGAGTATAGTGTTTGGAACTACACAACCTAGTTCAAATCATGGTCCTAATCTACCGGGACACACCCATGTCTCTATTCTCTTATATATAAAATGGGAACAATGACAGTATCTATCTCTCAGAGGTGTCCTGAATATGAAGTAAATCAATATAACTAAGGTATCTGAAATGCTGAGCCTAGTGTAAGTGTATGAGTTGTTCTTAGTAATCTCATATAAGTAGGCAGACAGTATTTTATTTCTATGTCTATGTTTGGCCTATTAGTTGTAGCTGTATAAATCTCCCTATGCCTAGGTTCAGTTACATTTTGCTTACGTCTCTGTCTATATCTATCCTTGCTTCTGCTCATAATTATATAAAACAGTAATTAACTATAAATACACTAACATGATTTTATTGGTGGTTATGTACTTAAAATGTAGAGCCCCACTTAACCACAGACATTTCTTTCTTATCTGAAAAGCTTTACAAGTGTCGGTAAAGTGCTAGCCAGGTAAAGACCTGAGCACAATCCTGACCATGTTATAAAACACAAGTCATGGTGGTGTGAATTTGTTATACCAGAGTTGAGATGGCAGAGATAGGAGGAATCCTGGGGCTCACTGGTCAGCCAGCCTACATTACTTGGCAAGCTGAAGGCTAGGAAAAACCCTATCTCAGACAATAAGGTGGGTGATGCCTCAGGAATGACACACAAGATGACACCCCAGATTTTATTGTTTCCTGGGGAGATGCTGTGAGATAGGCCTTAAGTACCTTAACTTTAATGGTCCTGAAGCCAAGTATTTTGCTGGGACTTATAAACTGCTATCTACCTGTCTCTACAAATGTTCCCATCCTCCAAACCAGAAGCAAACCATTCTGCCTCCTCCTGCCCCCCTGGCATTCAGCAGTCAATAGCTCCTAAATTCTCTGGATTGACCAGTCCTCAATCAAACTCTCCTGCTGCCTTCATCTTGCTACTGATCTCTGAGCTCCCTGCAGCTGACCCTGTGATTATTTCAGGCTTGCTTTCTATTTGGTCATTTTTAAAAGCAACCTGGAAAGATGGCAGCTACAGAGGACTTTCAGAAAGAAAATTCCAATCATGTCCTTTCCTTTATAATATCGCCTGGTGGCTCCCCATAGTTTTCAGAATGAAGCCCGGCTTAGCATTCAGGGCCATTCGTAAAATGGCTATCATGTAGTCCACTAAATTCATACTGCACCTCTGTCTCATTTTGTTCCCTAGATTCAAGTTAAACTCCACTTAAAGGTCCCAAGGCTGTTCTCTCTCCATGCTTTCTTCCTGCCTTGTCCACTCTTCTCCTGGCCACACCATTTTCTTTTAGGAGACCAAGTTGTCTAAGCCAAGCTTAGCTTTCATGCCAGAGAAGCTTTAATACCACTCCAGTTTGAACTTCCTCCCACTGGGTTTTCACTAGAGTTTAGTGAGTGAGGACAAAGGCTCCCCCATTATCTCGGACTTTTGTTCTTTCCTTAGTTAGTGTCCACTGTATGCCACACAGGATGTTTAGACCCCAAAGAGCACGGGCCAAGTTAATAATGACCAAGTTAATTAATGACCAAGTTAATATTGGAAGAGTAGCCTTCTACCCACATGCCACATTCTGGAGTATTCGCTCTTTTCATTAATCAAATCAACCCATGTGAACTAAGCAAATGGATTAAGATATCCCATTTAAAGATATAAAATGTCAGATTGCATCTGACACATCCGTAACCACATTTCCTTCCTCTGTCCAGGTTTAATTTCCACTTCTTTAGAGGCTTTCACAAACTCAGAGTCTTTTGTCAGACCACTGCTTCATTGTGTGTGTGTGTGTGTGCTCACACACACACACACACACACACACACACACACACACACACACACACACACACAGGCAATGTTAGGAAATAATGCAGGGAATAGATGGTATATAAAATATGTGTTTAATTTGATGCATGTAAATGAGATTGTGACTCCAGGCAGGAGGGCAACATGATTGAAAGACATATATTCTTATTAACCTGATCATCTCTTTAAAAATGGTGTTTTCTAACTGATTTTTCCCTATAAAACTGAAATGGTATTTGCATTATTTTAAGAGGCAGATATGAGCATTTAAAATGAAATGACTCAATCATTAAATCTAAAAATAAAGTACAGGTTTTATGCTTCCCATGGTTTTTCTGCTGGCCCCATTCCTCCTCTTCGTTTCTGAGGGTTTCTAAGCCTCACTCCCCAGGCAGTGCCCTGTTACACAATTGCACCGTTATTAAGCAGGTATGGAATTGAAGGAGATGGAAAATGAATGTGAGCTGAGCATCCGCTGGCAGCCAGCGCCTGTATGAGTCTTACATCTATTTCCATATCAAGGCATTTCTGGGAATACACTTCATTTGCTTTCTAAACTGCAGGTCAGGGGCCTGCTGATGCTCTTGGGCTTGCAGGCTCATTTGGGGAAGTACATCTCTTAGGAATACCACACTGGGATGCAATTAGAAGGTGGAAAACAAGGTGCTGGACAGATGGCTCAGTGGTTGAGAGAGATTACTGCTCTTGCAGAGGACCTGGGTTCTGTTCCCAGAAACCACGTTGGACTACTCACAACCACTTGTAACTCCAGGTCTAGGGGATCTGATGCTTTCTTCTGGCATCTGCAGGGCACCTACACACACACACACACACACACACACACACACACACACACACACACACACACACACACACACTCATTAAAAAAAAAAAGGAAGATAAGAAATGGAATCCCATAAATAAGGTTTTCCAGATTCTCAAGGTGGGGGTGAGGCCTGCTTTCCTATTGGTCTGTCAATAACTGATGGACATATGTTTAGGAAGTATGTGTCATTAAAAGGCTAAATTCTAAGTAAGTTTCCTATCACGTCCTTCTGAAGACAGGCGATTTGAAGTTTAATCCGTTCATTTTTCTACTTGGCATACGATCAAAGCGAGGTTGCAAATGCAGTGTAGAATCTTTTTAGTTATTTCTTCCCATGAAATTGAAATGGCATTTGTGTTATTTAAAGAGGCAGATATGAGAGCAACTTTTACGAGTCAATCATAAAATCTAAATGTGCAGTTTTTCTGCTTCTTGGGCTTTCCCGTCAGCCATTTCACCACCCACTCCCCTTCTCTAGTCCTCTTAGGCTCTGTGTCTCTCCTCATGGTCAAATGACTTGAAACAGGAGAGGCTCGAATGACAAAACTGTATGCGAATTTCTCATGTACAACTTTCTTGATATTCAAATAATATTCATATGATTGAGATTGCCTCAATCTCCTCATAAATTCAGGATACAAGACACCTAAATGAAAGCTTTTCCAAACAGAAACATAACAGTCAATACCAGTGCAGGCTGAACCAGATTCACAAAAACCAAACTATGGCCACAGCTAACCCTGAGCATAACTTTGGACTACCATTCTCTATAGTGACTAAATTTCCACTTGGGAATTTATGAGACAGAAAAATATATGCAGCTGAGCTGGGTGTTGGTGGTACACACCTTTAATCCTGGCACTTGGGAGGCAGAGGCAGAGGCAGATGGATCTCTGTGAGTTCAAGGCCAGCCTGGTCTACAGAGCAAGTTCCAGGACAGCCAAGGCTTTACAGAGAAACTGGTTTTCGGAAAAAAAACAACAAAAAAAAACCAAAAAAAAAAACAAAAACCAAATATATTGAGCTTCAGTATGTTTCCTTCTATGTGTATATTCATTTCTTCTTACAGTATCCCCCTGAAACAGTTAAAGAAATGAAGAAAGAAAGGGCATGGGAACAGAAATAATGCTTTATCTAAGGGTATCATCCTTAGCCACAGGCTAGAAATTCATCATAGAGATATAGCTCCTGGCCTTCTAGTCTGAACATCCAGTCTAGCTCACCTCTGGCTAGCTCACCTATGGAGAAGAGAAACAGATCTAATACAGCTGTCACCTCTTTGGCTGCATCTCATCTGAAAAGATAGACAATGGCCTTTGTCTTCAGACAGTTTTGCTGGTGCATATCACTCACAAAAAGCTCTTGTGTAATCCCAGGAAAAATGGCAGGAGATCCAAAAGAAGCTTCACCCATTAAAAGGAAGAGAGTCGTTGAGTTGATAAGCTTCAGGTAATTACCCAGGAGTGATATAGCTGGCTCCCATGGTAGATCTAATTTTCATTTCTTGAGAACCTTCATACTGATTTCCACAGGAGTTGGACTAGTTTACACCTCCCCCAGAAACATCTAAGGGTCCTAAACACATCATTAAAAGACCAAAAAAAAATCACATAAATATATAAATAATGCCAGAATTTTTAAGTGGGCAGTTCAGATTAGAAGCAACTGAACAAGCTGGGCATTGGTGGCACACGCCTTTAATCCCAGCACTCAGGAGGCAGAGGCAGGTGGATCTCTGTGAGTTCAAGGCCAGCCTGGTCTCCAGAGCGAGTGCCAGGATAGGCTCCAAAACAATACAGAGAAACTCTGTCTGGAAAAACCAACAACAACAACAAAAAGAAGCAACTGAACATCATATCATGGTGATGAAACTGCATTTCTTCCTCAATGTGCCTGTGGTGCACATATGTGTTCAATGCTTTTTTCACATACTTGATTTAGGTCTTAAACCCTTGCTGGCCAAGTAAGATGGTTTGACTAAGATTTCCACAGAATTATTTCTCTCTGTGTGGCATAAATGAAAGTATGGAGTGAGACAGGGAAGCTGGAGAAACTGGTAACTCATAGTTAGTGACCACTATAATTAGAATTATTATATAATGCATTGTTCAAGCCAGGGCATTGAAGCTGGGAGTTGCTATTCATTATGCTGTGGCCTCAGGGATGTCTTGGCACAGTGGCTCTATAGTCCCCAACTGACTGATCCTTTGAGCCAGTGATCCCTAAACTATGTCCTTCTAGTCCCTGGAGACACATAGCTGTCCTGTGTACAGAAGAAATGTGCCCAGATGTGCATGCCTCCTCTGCCTAAGCTTAGTACCCACCAGTGTCTCTCTACCAAAGGCTGTTAATGTAGTGATAGACTACATTTCAGCTGTGGCTGAAGTTCCTAGGTGGGCTAATGAAAAGGATGGTGCTTGTATTTTCAGCCACAGAGTCTGGCTGCTTAGCACATCTCTTGGCTTCTTCCCAAGAGCACAGAGGCTTTGAATATTTTCACTTTTCAGAAATAACAGCAACTACTCACACCTACTGGACCCCTCCCCCACAAGACAATCCCTGTTCAACAGCTTCTTCATACAGTGGGGCTGGAGAGAGCTCAGTGCTTGTAATGTGAGCCTGAGAGCCTGAGCTCAACCCTCAGAACATACATGAAAACTTCAGGTATTATGGGGGTACACTTGTAATTCCAGTGCCAGGGAGGCAGAGACAGGAGGATCTCTGGGGCTAGGTAGCCTGCTAGTCTACCTTAATTGATGAGCCCCAGGACCCAGTAAAAGACCCCATTTCAAAAATAAAATGAATAGTGACTCATCTCCCCCACACACATACATGTGGACCTGTACATGCTGCACAAAATATTTTTAAGGAAAGCATTGTTTTAATTAAAAAGAAAGGTGTACATCCTTACAGTCCAGCCTGTGGACAAGAGGGTACCATCAGCAGCACCAGAAGCACCAGGACCAAGATCAGCACCAGTATCACCAGCAGCACCAGCAGCACCAACAACACCAGCAGTACCAGCAGCACCAGCAGCACCAGCAGCACCAGCACCACCAGCACCACCAGCATCACCAACAACATCAGCAGCACCAGGACCAAGATCAGCACCAGCATCACCAACACCACCAGCAGCACCAGCAGCACCAACAACACCAGCAGCACCTACCAGGACCAGGAGCAGCATCTTCTCTATATCCTCCAATGCTATTGAATGTGCCCTGGTCCCAAGCCCTCACATTTACTAATTAATTCACAACGTTCATTCCCACAGATCCACAGATAATTGGTATTCCATAAGACTAAGGTTAAAAGATCCCAGACTGGACCATTTGACACTTGTAAGAGTTTATGCACATGCTAAGGCATTAATTTACAATTATGCTGCTGGCACTTATGAGGGCGGTCCTTGTGTATCAGTGCCCTTCATCTTGGCATTAATGAGTACATTTGGAGTTGTAGTTAGTTACTCCAGTTGATGTCTTCATTCTTGCAACCATTGTTTGTACTTTACAGTCTCACTCTTACGGGCAGCCCATTGGGTAGGTGGGACACTGTGTTAGAAGACCCCATGTCCAACGAATTAAATGGCATAAGATCGTGTCTGAGCTGTTGAGCCATGTGCCTGCATGCCTCCAGGTAAGCCTAGGGCAATTTATTTTGTTCCCTGTCACTTCAGTGTCACATCTGAGGCTAGGCACTACATTCCTAAGAACAATATAGGACCTTCCCCCCAGGCTTCACGACATGAAAATAAACATCAGGTTTCCAAATATTACTCAGCTTTTCTTGTTCCAGAGGTCCCTACCAATTATGTTGCCCTTTAGCATTCTTCAGCCCTCTCTTCTGAGAGAGGATATGGCAATGACCCATTCCAAACCCTTACCTCAAAGTTGAATGATATAAAACACACATCAGAGGAGCCACACGGCTGAGGGCAGAAATGACACTAGACCTTGGGTAGGACTTGATGCATGAACAGGACAAAACTCGAAGTCATCACAGCAATGTTGAAAACCAAGGACCCTGGAGCTGGGGGGCGACTCAGTGGTTAAAAGCATGTACTGCTCTTGTAGAGGACCCAAGTCTGTCTGCTAGCACCCGGAACTTTATGAATGCTAGGCCAGCAGCCCATCCTGCCTTACTGTCAGTCTCCTCACTGGAAGGAACTTGGATTTTCGGCCTCTCATTAACAACAAAATCTTGTCCTTCCAGGTTCCAACTTATTAGGATTTTTCTATTAAATGTCCTCTTTGGGCCCCTCCCCCTATATCCCCCAGGTTCACATATGGGCCCACCGTAGGACAGTCACGTGAGGCTTCCCTTTCAGTCTTGCATGATTCCATGGCCTCAAGTGTCTCCTTGTCCCCTTCTTCCTTGGACAATGCTTTCTGCTGTGTGGGGAAGGACAGACATTTTTGAGTCATAGCCTTTCCCAAAGGTAATTGGTAGCAAGCATCTTGAGTCCTTGAATTGCCAAGAATGGATTTATTTCACCTTCACACAAGAATTGCTTGATAAGAAAACCTGGTTTACGCTTTAGTTTGGGGACAGTGAAATGGCTCAGTGTGTAACCCTGTTGCCCTGTATGCCGGACAACCCTGGTTCAAATCTCAGAACCCTAATAAAATTGAAGAAAATAACTCCACAGTTTTCCTCTGACCTTCATGTATGCTATGACATTTGCGTACTTGCCACGTACACCACACACCCAACAAGAATAATTAAAAACAACCATTTTACTTTATTCCAGAACCTGTGTATGCAAATGTGCTCCTGGAGGTGGCACCTAGAACCTTGTATGGGTGAGGCAAGACAAGCACGCTAACAATCACCCCGTTCTCTCCTCAGACTCTGTCAATTTCTAGCCAACTGTCTTACACCATGCCCTCTTCTATGAATCAACAGAAGCATGACTGTCACTTGATTTTGTCTTTGGGGATCACAGATCTCCCCTGTTGTCTGGAGTTCAGCAATAGGCACACAAGTTTATTTAGGGATATATGTTTTTACTAGCATTCTTGTTTCCTGAAAAGCACGTTAGCAAACCACAGTTAATTCCAATTTTCTGCCTGCTTATGCAAATAAAGTTTTATTGGACCACATTCACTTTCATATTGAAACTTAGAGTAGCAATGCTGAATCAAGGCATGGGGTCCCCTAAATTTAAAATATGTACCGATATGCTCTTCTTTAAAAAAACTCTGTGTGTGTGTGTGCACATGCAAGTGTGTGCACAATTGCGGGAGTGTGGGAGCTTGTGCTTTTGCATGTGCACTTGTGTGTGTGTCCATGTGCACCTACAGTCACTTGCAGAGGCCAGCAGAGGAGGTTGGATGTCCTAATCTATTAGGCTTCACCTTATTCCTCTGAGACAGGATTTCTCACTGGATCTGGAGCTGTGCTGGCAGCCAGCAAGCCCCAGGGTTCCTCCTGTCTCTCCTCCAGAATCCCAGAGCTGGGGATTAACAGGCCCACACATGACCACACCCAGTTTTCATCACAAATGCAGGGTATTTGAACTCAGGCCCTCTTGCCTGCATATCAAACACTCCTCCCCACTGAGCCATTTCCTCCCCTGACCTTTCTGGTTTTTGTGTCTCCTAACATAGAGTAAGCAGGATATCAGATTGGCTTGTGGTACCTTTTCCTATATTTAAGATGTAGATAGCTTTTTCACTTTGTTCCTGCCATTTCAGAGACTTTGGTAGTGACAAATCAAACTGTGGTGGTTTGAATAAGTGTGGCCCCCATAGGCTCACATATTTGAATGCTTTATCATCAGGGTATGGCACTATTTGAGAAGAATTAGGAGGTGTGGCCTTGTTGGAGTAGATGTGGCCTTGTTGAAGGAAGAATGCCACTGGGAGTGAGCTTGGGGGTTTCAAAAGCCCATGCTAGGCCCAGTTCTCTCTCATTCTTGGCCAGGATGTAGCTCTCAGTTACTGCCCCAGTGCCATGCTCCTCACTATGTTGGTAATGGATTAAGCCTCTGAAACTGTAAGTAAACCTCCAATTAAATGCTTTCTTTTATAAGAGTTGCCCTGGTCATGGTGTCTCTTCACAGGCCAAGAACAGGGACTAAGACACAGATAATTGCAATGTTTGCTATTTCAAGCCAGAAGTGCAGCAGAGACTTCTTGTTGAGATTATATGGGGTTGAAATGCATGAAATTGCATTTCGTGAAGGTCAAAAACCATAAAGTATTGACAATTTGTGCTGTTCAACCTGCAGAAAATAAGTAAAAGCACGAGGCACTATAAAACAAAACTAACAAACCAAGGAATTCTTTCACAATGCACTTTAAAGACATAAAAATCAAACAACTTTTGTAAAGGGCATGTTGTACAAAATTCATTTTTTCTTCAATACCCAGGAAGGCGGCTCATAATTGCATTCCAGATTTGATAATAAATGGGTAGTTTTCACTGTGCCAGAGGTATTCAGCTGGTTTCTGGTGGCGTCCTCAAGGATTGAGGTATACACAGTGACTCAGAAACACATGTGTTGGGTTGCTAGGTTACAGCTTGATGGACCCCAAGACAGCTAGGCAAGAGCAGAGAACGCTGTCCTGCACTGTTTGTACAGGTCTTCATTGTATTTTCTCAAGGAATGGTGGCAATGGCCAGGTTCTTAGTTATTTAGGGTGATGGAGGGGGGCTGCTGTCCCAAAAACAATGGCTGTGGGAAGGTCATGGTCACGCTGCTTTCTCAACAGCCCTCTAGTGTTAGTGTCATTTTGGACAGGGAGGCAATGAGGCCGATAGACATTTAGACATTCGATTTTTGCCTTTCATAAAAGACAAGGATATCGGATTCTCCATTTTTCTGCTGTTTCATCCATAGAAATAGTTTTTAATTTTTTTATCCTTTGAGGATTTCATATATGTATAAAATGATATATGATCATATCTATTGCCCTTCTCACT
The DNA here is from genome assembly GCF_003668045.3 of Cricetulus griseus. Classification (NCBI taxonomy): domain Eukaryota; kingdom Metazoa; phylum Chordata; class Mammalia; order Rodentia; family Cricetidae; genus Cricetulus; species Cricetulus griseus. The sequence continues at coordinate 30,306,673 of NW_023276807.1, read as the reverse complement.
TCTTACCATATTCCCTCAATACCCCCTTTTCCAAACTCCATGTCTTCTTCTTCTTTAACAGTCCAAATACACTTAGTGGTGCCCGTAAGTGCATGGATGTGGAACAACAGAGACATGGAAAACCGTCCAGTGGCCACATCCCCAAAGAAGAGTGATGTTCTCTCCCTCTGCAGATACCGACTGCCAATAGCTCCTCTCCAAGAGATGGGACCTAGAAAGCACCTCCCCCATCTATGTGGAAATTTTGACTGGCTTGATCTTGTTTGGGTATCCGTGGCTGCTTCGAGTTCATGCCAGAGGATGGTATTTCATGGCAGTCGTGCTTTGGGTCCTTCCTTCTACTCATGATGGTGATGGCATCTTAGCATCAGGCTATTACATATCACTTCAGGGTTCATACACTGCTCATGTGTAAGATTTTTATCTTTTGCGCTGGCTCTTTCACTGATGTCCTTAACCCTCCCAGGTCTCTAGGCAAAGGGTGGCTATCACTTTTCCGATAAAGAAGTGTTAAGGAGCTGTGTGCTGATTCCTCTGCTGAGGTCAATGTTTACATTTAACTTTAGATAATTTACTACACAAAGAAAAAGCTAGTTCACAATTTCATAAATGGATGGCCCTGCATGCAGGAAGAAATGTCAAGTGTGATCATCAGTAGCTTAGGACCATTACAATATTCTAGAGTCCCAAAAGCCATGACTGGACGCTGAGTGAGCAGAATGGCTGCATGCCTTATGGTGCAGGCATTTCCCTGAACAGGCAAAGGGCACTGACAGTCAGATCATGCCCATCACCTCTTTAGAGAGCTATAAGAATTTTGTAGAAATAATGAAAAACATAATTGTGATTTGTGTGCCTTTTTGGCATTGGACTCTAGGCAGCATCTGCCTACAGTCAGCTTTGTGAAAGCCTGGCTATGTTAGACACTGATAAAAGATGAATGTTTCAGTAGATTGGGCCACAGTGTGGAGATTCCTCCATTTCATGCCGGAAGAAACACGTGCACTGTGATGATTTTATCATTTATTTCCCAGCAACATGTTAGATGCCTTCCTGGACTGGGATTGACAGAACTTCACTTCTTGGCCTGTGAGTGACACAGAACTTTACCCAACAAGGAGGTGTCCAGACTGCAAGCCATTGATAACAGAAAAACATTTGCTGGGGGACTTCTTTTTCTTTGAATATTTTTTATAATTTTTAGAGGGATACATGTGCTAATGGAGTCTCTCACTAAGCCTTTATCCATATGGTCCATGGTCCATCGACTTCCTCCATTGTGGAAGCAGAAAATAAAAGGGCCATTTTTTTTTTTTTGCCTGTGGTCTAGCTTCTGATATTAAAAATATTTGGGTATATGTTTGTGAGGCCAAAGAAAAGATTTTTAAAAATGTCTAGTTAGTAAGGGTTCAAGACCCTACCGGCTCTTAGTTAAAACCTCCAAAGGACAAGATGAAAGATAGAACCTGTGCCTTGCTTTCTGGAGGGGGCCAAGACCTGGAAGCCAGAAATCCAGCCATGGCCATTTTATACAGAGCAGTAGACTGGATGTGGCTGTGTGGCAGTCCAGGCAAAGGCCTGAGACTGTGAGTGCTCTGGTGTCACCAAGACCTGCAAAGGACTCTATGAGCTTTTTCAAGTGATGTAGAGGTATGGAAAGAAGAAAAGATCCAAGGAAGCTGTGGCCAGAACAAGGAAGACAGAAGAATTTTCACAGGAAGTGTAAGCTCTCTATGCCAAGGAGAGAGGATGCAGATGACTGGGGGGCAACAGTCAAGGATACAGTGATGGATATATTCTCCACACCAAGGAGAAAGGATGAAGATGATTAGGGACCACCAGCCCAGGATGCAGTGATGGATAACTGCTTGGCTAAATTTAAACAAGGACATCTTTTCCTAGCAACCACACCTGAATGGTCTGACAAAATACAAGGATTTTCAATTCAACATCCATCTGGAAGTGAATTGACTCAGAAAAATCCTATAATGACTAGGAGAAAAGCCAGAAGGGGCTAAGATTAAGATTGTGAAAACAGCTGGCACAGTATTATGAAAAACACTAATTTTGTTAAGAACAAAAATAAAGGCTATCACTGCATTTATATCCAAGAGCCTATGGTTCACAGCTCTCTGAAGCTCATAATGAAGATATAGTTGGTGGGTTGGCCCAATTTGAACTTAACTCTCTGCCACCTCCTCTCAAACACAAAGCTTTACAAAGCCATTTAGATGACACACAAAATCACTGTTCTTCTCTGAGCACTTTGCCACATAAGATCACAAATGCTTTTTAAATTTATTGCTGGTCCAACACAAGCATCTTCTAATTTGTTTTCTTGAGCAAGAAAAAAAATCCCATTTAGTTGTCTGAGGCCAACTGGTGACTGGGTGATGGAAAGGCAATTGAATAGACATTGCTTCCCTACCTGGCTGTAAAGTTCTGATTAGGTCTCAAGCTCAAGAAAATAATACCTGCTAAAGGTTCAGATAGGATTCAAAAGTGGCCTGTAAAACAGAAGATACTCCACAGGTGTGAACTTGTGGACTGACATCCAGTGGGATGGCACTACCAAGCCAGAGAGTCGGTCCCTTTTCCCAAACAGAGAGGATTTTAGAGAGAGAGAGAGAAGACAAAAATGGAGTCAAATTTCTTCCATGTTTCAGAATAAAACAGGTAGAAAGTCAAGATTTGATTTTAGGCTGGTGAGACTTTAACAGTTTAACTCAGTTTAACAGTTTAACTCAGTGGTTAAACTGCTTGTCACCCCAGCAAGAGGGCTAGAGTTCTGATCTCTAGAACCTATGAAAATATCAGATGTGTGTGTGTGTGTGGGGGGGTCCATCTGTAATTACGGCTTCAGAAGGCAGAGACAGCTCTTAGAGAAACAGGCTAAGAGACCAGCTGTATCAAGGAGTTTGGTTGTGAGCCCCCTGCCTCAGCAAATACAAAAGAAGAGCCATCGAGGATGACTTCCAATGCCAACCTAGGGTTCCACATGCATACACACAGAAAGCTGGGGAGAGTAGACTTCTGCACCTCAGTAGTGCTGGTTACAAAGTGTATTTTGCCTTAACACTAACTGTGAGGATAGGCAAGCCCTAGTACAGGAGAGCACCTGTGTGAAGGAGTACATGAGGTGGCCATAGAGCAGGCTCCATGAGACCTATCCATCCATCTGCAGCCACTGAATCTGGAGGAATGCATTTCAACTCCACTCACCATTTGTACATTCCTCTCTTGGATCTTAACAGCTATACAAGGTACAAGGCCTTTCAGATAAAAACGATACTTTGGGGAACCCTTTAAATACAAAAGCCTGCCTGTGTTTGAAAGGAGCCCTAACATCTCTCACAAATAAGGAATTTAAACTGTAGTTTTTCAACTTGATAGCCTAGGAGCTCTACTTCTGTCTATGGGAACTCTCTGGGCTCCAGTAAATCAGCCTTGTGGCTGAGCAGCAGCTCAAATTTATCTCATCTTGATGGAGACTGAACTTTCCAGATGAGTTCAAGGAGTACTATGCGCGTGCGCGCCTGTGTGTGTGTGTGTGTGTGTGTGTGTGTGTGTGTGTGTGTGTGTGTGTGTGATTTTGAGAACTGGATAGGGCCAGAGATGGCTAAATGCTCATGAGGCAGCTTGTGCCAGCCATTGGCTAACATTTGAGTTTACTTCCCCTGTAACTAACATATAAGTTTCATCCAGGCATCCCAGTGTTTCTTGCATGGAAGTGGAGCTCAAATGCAGCCTGACCACAGAAAGGGTCTACCTGAGAAGACAAGGAGGGAACACAGCTTTCTTTTCTCAAAAAAAAAAATTTAGCACAGAGATTAATCAGAAAATGAAAGACTGACAGCTGCCCTCTTCCACTGACTTTCTGTTCCCATGTCTTATTGTTTTTTTTCTGGGTTGTGTTTGCCTTCTATTTGGCCAGGCATCTCTGTCCTATCCCAAATGGACTCCAGTTTCCACACTGTTACCCAGATCTCACCCATTTTGTGTAACACAGAAGCTTAGTGATCTAGATAAATTCCCACCGTGGGTGTAAGTCATCCTGCTGACTGGCTTTCCTTGGGAGACTTACAGTGTGAAGTCTGATTGCCTGGAGATGCAATGTCATCAGTTGCTTGAGATTCTTGCCACCTGGCCTTCCCCACCATGGTGGATTTGAACTGTGAGCAGAACAACACCCTGCTTTAAGTCACTTTTCAACAGTGTTTTACCATAGCCATAAGAAACAAATGAATGCAGAAATCTACAAACTACACTTAGTTTTTGAAGATTATCCCACTAATGTCCCTTACAGCAAAAGAGAGTCCTATAATGCTGAATTCAGTTACCCTGTCTCTAATCCCTATTAGCCTATAATATTCATTCCTTGTTTATTGATATTGGGAGGTATACAGGTCAGGTCTTTTGTAAAATATGCCTTTGAAGATGTAAAGCATGGTTCATGTTTCCTCATGAAAGGTTTGTGGTGCATCTCTGGAAGGCTGCTGCAAGTATTTTAAATCCCTCTGTCCTTCATGTTGACCTCACCCCTAAAGTCACGGTCCCATCTCCATTCTACCCAACTGCACAGCTCAATCCAGTTCAGTTAGTGATGCTCAACTTTGAGTATGCGCTAGAGCCACCAAGGTCACACAAAACCAAATGCATCAGAATTTGTGGAGCAAGGCTATTTGGTAAAGCTTCTCAGATCCATGTGGTATGCAGCCAGGAATCCTTTTGTTGTCTTTTTGAATAGCTGCTGAATTCATATAGTTGGCAGATTGTCCCATTCAACTTACCTTGTTTAAAATTGATCAATAAAAACTGAAATGTGGAAGGAGCTGCTATCTTTACCATAGCCCACATCCCAATAATGTGGAACTCATCATTGTCAAATAGACACATGTGGGTACTTTAGCCATAAAAGAAAATGCCAAAGATCTCCCATGGGTACATGCAAGCACAACAATCTTTCTATGGGATGTTTCAAGATCAGACATTTGTGGCTATGTAATTCTTTGTTGTGGGGGTTGATGGAGAGTGCAACCTATGGTCCCCCCCTTCACTGACTGCATGCAACACCCCATAATTATGATAATAAAACAGTCTCTAGACAGAGCTAACTGTTTCCATATAAGGAAGGAATTATCCCCTGCAGGGAAGCACAGCAGGATAAGTCTGACTCCAGGCCTCTGATCAAACTATTCCTCCAACCTACTTCCATGTGACTAAATTCTACTTGGCCAGTAAAATCATCTAGATCAAGGGTGTATTAATTACTTTTCTGTTGCTATGATAAAACACCATGACCAAAGGCAACTTCCACAAAAGAAAGTTTATTTTGGCATATGGTCCCTGAGGGCTGAGAGTCCACCACAAAGTGGGGCCATGGCAGCAAGTGGCAGGAGCAGGATGTTGAGGAGTCAGATTCTTAAAAGTGAAGAGGAAGCAGAGAGAGCTAACTGGAAGTAGAGTAAGTCTGAAATCTCAAAAGGAACATACTTCATCCAGCATGGCTACATCTTCCCAATTAGTGTTACTAACAGGGGGCTAAGATCAAATACTTAGGCCTATGGCCGACATTCTGGTTTGAATCACAACACTGGGGAAACTCATGTTTTATAACTGTTAGCATGGCTTTCGGGACATATTGCTTTTGGATTCTATTTTCTCTATTGCAGGGCTTTGTTCAAGAGACTTTGCTTTTGTTCCTCTCAGTTTATTTCTTCCCATCTGTAAAATGGGAGTAAAATCAATAGCCATTCTATGAGGTTGCTGAGAAAGTTCAATGAGAACATTTATAAAATGTGCTAGTATCTGGTAGCTCTCAGAAAGGGTTTGCTTAGTGAGCCTGTTCACATGAAGTGACTGTGTTAGCAGCTGACATTGCAGGAGGCACTTTGAAGAAGTTACTGGTTGCCATTATTGATCCTGTAAATTGTGGCCCAGAATGTTTGAGTGTCTTTGTTAAGACCACATAGCTGGCTAATGATGGGAGTAGGAGTAGAAGCCACACTCGTTGCACCCCCAGCTTTGAAAGGATAAGGACAATTCCAGGGAAGCGGGCACTCTTGGCCAGATTAGCTCTGGACAGTGCTGTTAATAGGCACGGCTTGGCAGAATAGGTGAGGTGATTTATCATTCTGAATTAGAGATGTCAGTACAGTGCCATTCAATGGAACATTTAAAGGCACTTGCTCCCTTACATGTTATCCCCTGGTAGTAACTATTTATAAGAAGAAACAGAAAACAATTAAGGGTATTTTAATCTAACCCTTCGAAGTGTGTTCACACCCAAACACTGGGCCTTTAATGAGACTTCAAGTCTTCATGGTTACAAGGCCTTTTGTTGAAGATACAGAAAGACCATCACAGTAGAAATGAACTCTCCAGGATATGAGACAGTCACAGCCAGGTGAGCTAAATGCCTAAGAACAAGTAGCACAGACGTGGCCCTCAGCACAAGCAGATGTGTCTGAAACTAAGAAGGCTGTCTCTCCCTGCAGAGTCATATATCAAACTGGACCAGGGGACCTTGGAAAATGATTTCTTCTGCCAAGCAGCTTTAGCTTCTCAAAAAATAATAGGCCAAGGAGGTTCATTCATCCTCCCCAGGTGGGCCATGGTCCATGCTATCTAGTCCCTTCGGGATAGAAGCTGGGGACTGTTTACTGTGTATACTATGTCATCTTAGGAAAGGCATTATCAAGCTGCACATGCCCCAGGGAGGTTTGTGATTATACACATGCAAAATGAGAAAAAAAAATGCTTAGTTCAGTGTGTGTGTGTGTGTGTGTGTGTGTGTGTGTGTGTCCAGGGGCATTCTCTGGGAATTAACTTGGCAATTTTAACAGGTGCATCTGGTCCCTAACAGGTCTAGACATATGTCTACCTTATGGCACCTGTCTCTGATTAATAGGCCTGAGACTCCAGGCCTGGTTCTCAAAAGCAAAGCCTTGTGTTAATTCTCATCCACAGTTGATCTTTGTATGAGAACACTAGGTTTTCCTACCAGAAACACAGATCCTCAGAGTTTGTGCCTGGGACTGTGTTTCTAACAAGCTCCTGAAGGTGTAAACAGTTACAGGTTCTTACTCTTCTGCCAAGAGAGTGTGCACCAAGTAAAGAAGATGCTGGTGGTCCCAAAGGAGCAAAGTCCCTGTAACAAGTGCACAACGGGATCCCAGTAACTGTTGGAAAAGGGAAAGGACCCACATGACATAACAGCCTAATTAACCTTCGAAAAATGGGCTCCTCTGGCTGCAAATGGTGCTTAACGGGAAGAACTGAGCTAAATGCTTTTCTCACTTGGTTATTTTTGTGTTTATTCTAATGTTTATTGTTAATTATTTATTATTAATTAACGTTTATTATAATGGTGATTCTAATCTATCAACTAGAAATATTACATAATGAGGGGCTACAATCAGACATTATTCCAAAGGTATTATAAGGTATCTTTATGATTTCATCAATAGACTTACAAAGTAAATATTATTTCAATTAAATTTCTTTCTAAATTGACACATAAAACAAAAATTGTGCATATTAATGGGGTACTATGTTTTGATACCTGTAAACATTGTATAATATTTGATACATAGTAAGCATATCTGTCTTCGGTTACATTAACTTAGTTGCTAGCTGTGGGATTTTGAAGGAGATGTTTACTAATTCTCTGACATAACAAGCCTTATTCTCTTTATCTGTAAAACTGGAGCAACAATATTTATCTTACAGACTATAGATATGAGTGATATTACTGTGGCAACAAATAAGTTGAATTTTCCATCCAAAGCCCATTTCCTTAGCCACTCTGCTACTCTGCCCCTGTTATCATTTACATAATTGTCACAGTTTGCCAAATGTGATGGGTGCACTATGAACTTAGGGTCCATTTCTCTCTGGGACATTTCTATTTCCCAAGGCCTAATAACCCAGAACAGCTAAATTCAAAACATCTAATTGCATATAAAACTTTAAGAACACGTATTTCAGAACAAAGCATCATCTCTCCTAATGATTTAATATGCTTATCAAAAAAGAAGCACTGAGCCAACACACAGCTTATGTTACGGCTCAGTTACACAGCTACAAATGACCTCAAACATGTCACACCATGGGTGGGCCGGGAGAGAGTGCTGTTGTCTTACAAGCTTCCCTGGAGAGACTTCCTCTCTTCATCTACTGCAAGGACCCAGGCATCCTTCTAAACCCCACTGTAAAAGCACACTGCTCATGGACCACTGAACTAGAGCTCAGGAGAATGATCCCTGTTTATGATCCAGTGATGGGGACATAAGTAATCTTATACCTGAGGTCACTGATGGGCTGAAGCAGACAGATCAATTTGGCAGAGACCTGCATGGAGGCCCGTCCTGGCTGTTGATGCAAATAGAGTTTCACAGTCTTTCCAAAAAAAAAAAAAAAAACCAATTCTAGAGGCAAAGGCAGAGCCCCGGCTCCCTGTCAAGCCTGTCATTTCCAATAAATATTAAACATATGAGATAAAACCTAAGCCTTCATTTTAAAGATAAGCAATCTTAAACCCAAAGAAAGAGTGCTACTCAAAATATTCAGCAATTTTTCTGTTCGGGCCCTGCTCAGTGTCACTGTCAGGCAGGAAAACAATGAACCTTAGTGACTGAATCATGGAGAAATAATCATAATATTTAGTTGAAAAGCTTATAAGCTCAAAGGTGGCTATTTGGGTCAAGACAAGAATCCTGACACCTGGCAGGTTAGATATCGACACCCACCCAGGTCTCTGTACTGGCTGTTTGTGTGTTAACTTGACACAAGCTAGAGTCATCAGAGAGGAAGGAGCCTCCGCTGAGGAAATGCATCCATGAGATCCAGCTATAAGGCATTTTCTCATTTAGTGATCAATGGGGGAGGGCTCAGGCTTTGGTGGGTCGTGCCATTTCTGGTCCTGGGTTCTATAAGAAGGCAGGCTGAGAAAACCAGTAAAGAGCACCCCTCAATGGTCTCTGCATCAGCTCCTGTCTCTGGGATCCTGCCCTGTTTGAGTTCCTGCCCTCATGTCCTTCAGTGATGAACTATAATGTGGAAGTGTAAGCTGAATAAACCCTTTCCTTCCCAGTTTGCTTTTTGGCCATGGTGTTTCATCACAGCAATAGAAACCCTAACAAAGACAGTCTCCAGAATGAACGGTCTCACTGATAGAGTCTTACTTGCGGTTCTATTGCTGAGAAAAGACACCATGACCCAGGCAAGTCTTATATAAGTAAGCATTTAATTGGGGTCTTGCTTTCAGTTTCAGAGGCTGAGTCTATTATCATCATGGCAGGGAACACAGTGGCAGGTAGCTGGAGAAGTAGTGGAGAACTACATTCTGATTCAGAGAGAGAGAGAGAGAGAGAGAGAGAGAGAGAGAGAGAGAGAGAGAGAGAGAGAGAGAGAGACTAGGCCCAGTATGGGCTTTTGAAATCTCAAGATATTCCTGCTCACCCTTTTCCTGAAACGTAGGACTGAAAGAGTTCTTCACTGCAGTTTCTTTCTTTCTTTCTTTCTTTCTTTCTTTCTTTCTTTCTTTCTTTCTTGAAACAGTATGGTATCTCAATCATCAAGATGTTGGGGAATTGGGAAAATATTAAAAACTCAAACTTCATGGTATAGCTGAAGACACTTGTTCTTCATAAAACATACTGACCCTATTTCCTGTCTCTCTTACCCATTTGTAATGGGATTAGTTGCTATAACATGGGCCAGCATTTGATTATGCCCTGTTTTATTGGCATTATGTGTTTGCTTTGCTTTTTCAAGTTATGTAATAGGTCCTAATGGAGCCTGGGTCTTATTTTATTTTATTTTATTTTATTTTTTTACATTCAAATGAATACCCAAGAATCCCACTGACCCCCTCATCTGTGACTCTGTAAAATTCATACTAATAGTTAAATGGAGTACTCAACAAAATACACATTAAACATATAAGCATATCTTAGACTTTGTTTATGTTATCTGAGATGAGTCCTAGAACTCTAAACTTTACATAACTGCCTAAGAATTTTATGCAAAGGCCCCACACCATACTCTGAGGAGCACTGCTCTGAGGGCACAGTTCTCCAGGATTGTAAGGATCACCTGGAAGACCTGATCCAAGTTCCCTTTCCATAGCTTCAAGAGCAGACTCTTTAAATCTGTGGGCCGGGATGGGTCCACATTACTCTGGTTCAGGCTATCTGAGCATCAATTTTGAGAAAGACCACTCAGATGGGCACTCACTAAGAATTTCATGATAAATAGCTTAAGCCACTTGAAGATAAACACATGCTGATTTGACTATGGAAAATGTCTTCCTTACTTCCATTTTCTCAAGGTATCTCTGCAGTTAAAAAAGATGAGGTTTTGGCTATGCCATTGTCACAGGCATTAGACAAGGAGCCCATTCCTGAGTCATCACTTTGAGTCTTAGAGATGGCATACAAATGATTACCATGTAGAGTCTCCATGTGAGTTAAGGATGAGTCGTGTAACATGCCTAGCATATAGAATATGATAAGCAAGAGCCAGCTATCAGAAATTGCCACTATAATTCATACAAAGAAATCTTGTTGCTGGAAAATAAATCCATAAGGATTCCACAAATGCAGTATCTTCTCACAATAGAAGAGATTTCCAAGGGCAGCAATCATGAATATGGGTAGAAAATGGGGAAAAGCATCAGATTCATTTTGGTCAGAGCAAAGATGGGTCCTTCAAGGCTGCTGTGGTGTGACCGGTGTGATTCTTGAGCAGATAAAGGTACATGCGCACTTTGGAGAAACTCCAGCATATTCTCACAGCCTCTCTGTGAAACTAGTGAAACACATTCAGGTGAGAAGGTGCCACAAAGTTCACAGCCAGGTGAACAGCCCTTAGTCCTGTACTCTCAGAGAAAATGGCTAGCAAAGGGAAAGTCAGTTTTCTGTCTTCAGTGAAGTGTTTCTGGGTATATCAACCACACTACAGGGCAGACCCCGCACCCACGAGTAGTCAACACAAAACAAACTCCATGTTTTTGTTTCTGTGGACTTTTTGTTTCATTTTACTTTTTTTGTCTTGTGCTTGTGTTACAAACATTTCATTGCTGATTCATCATCCATCGGGTAGAACTCTAATTAAAAAAAACCTTAATAATTTAATTGAATCTTAAATGGTTTGTGGCAATGATATAGAAGCAACCCTGCTTGGGTTATTATGGGATATACGGGATATTATGCAGAGCACTATTATAGAATAGGAAAAATGTTTTCTTTTTGACAAGAAAATTCTTGTGTTTATTTTCCACCCATCCATCCATCATCCTTTTCATCTGTCATCCCAGCATTCTCAATGTTCATAGCATCACACTGTCTTCTCCTTAGAATTAAGCAAATCAAATGCTCTGATAACTGGCTTAATAAAATTATAATTTCTATTTTAATTTGTGCATAATAATAAATGAGCTTTGGAACTAATCAAATTTATATCAAAGAATTCTTTTTCTATGATTTCATGGGTGATCATAAACAGTAGACATATGGTAACTATACTTTTGTATTGAAAGGTTTTAGTCAATTAGCAAGTAAATGCCAGAGCTCTACCCATCTGGTGAGAGGAGGAGGCAGGATGTATTATTATAATATCAGAATCAAGAATTCAATGGGGATACCCTTCCTAAGGCAAATGTGGACTTTTAATATGGGGAATGATAGTTTGCTTCCCCTTTTCCTCCACCTTTCCTGAGCACACACCAGGAAGCTGTCACCTGATGGCTACTGTCAGGTCCCAAGAAGTAGCAGTAAAGACAATACAGTGTCTGAGGGCTATGAGGGAAACTTGCCCAGAAGCCAGCAGAGCACAGAAGGGGGATCTGAAATTGGTAAGAGTATTTCTCACCAAGAGAGATGGCCTAGTTTCATTGTCATGGTGGTGTTATAAGAGCCCAACAAAAGCACTGGAAGAGAAAAGGTTTGTTCTTGCTTACAGTTCCAGAGGGATAGAGGCCATCATGGCAGAAGAGATGCTGTGGCAAGAGCAGAGGCTGGAATATTACTTTAATTAGGCAAAGATGTGTTCCATGTTTTATGCTGTATTTGTTTAACGATGTAAGGATGTGTGTTTGATTAGGTACAGATGTGCAGCATTTGTTTCATCTTGCCTGCCTAAAGAATCTGATTGGTCTAATAAAATGCTGAATGGCCTATAGCTAGGCAGAAGTGGAAGAGCTGGGGCTGCCAGGCAAAGAGAATAAATAGGCGGAGGAATCTAGGCTTGAGAGAAGAAGAGAGAAGAGAACGAGGGAGAGAGCAAAACACCCAGGGCCAGCCAGCCAGCCAGCCACTCAGCAGCAGACACAGATCAGGACATACAAAAAGAGAGTTTAAAAAGCCCCGAGGCAAAATGTAGATGAAGAGAAACGGGTTAATTCAAGTTAAAGAAAAAAAAAAAAGCTAGTCAGAAATGATCATAAGCTAAGGCCTAGCATTCATAGCTAATGATAAGTCTCTCTGCCATGATGTGGGAAATGGTTGGTGGCCCCGAAGAAACCCTGGTACCCTGGCTCCTTATGTTTTATCTGCTCTCAGGAGCAGAGAATGAACAGGAAGTGCAGGAAGTGGGGGCCCATCCCCAGCTACCCATTTCTTTTAGTAGGTCCCCACATCCTAAAGTCTTCCTCAACAGCATCAGCAGTTGGAGACCTAGTGTTCAAACACATGAGCCTACAGGGGACATTTCACAATCAAGCCACAACAGGAGGTGGCTCCTGGACACATTATGGGTAAGTGGCAATTATCTAGAAAACGGGGAGAAGGTGCCTAGAGAGCACTGGTTTGGGCATCTTGCAAGGAATGCAGTTTAAGGGACAAACAGATGATATTGAGAGCTGGGGAATGGTTCACAATTGGCCTGAAGTGTATTTGTGGGTCTCTTGGCACACCGATGTCAGACAATCAAGGACAGAATAATGGGGGAATTGTAACAAGTTGAGGGATTTCAACCTTGCCCTGAGATTTGTAAGGAACAATAAAGGATGTTTAAGAAAGGTAGGTGTCTGGAGAGCAGCCCCTGTCTGACAGCACACTAGAGCTGACCCTGCTGGTAGGGGTGAAGGTGAGACAGCTCTGAGGGCATAAGAGCAGGGAAGCTTAACCTTCCTCATGTACCATTCTGTGGCATGGATGAGGGAACGATGTGGCATGAGCGAGAGCTGGCCTTTGGAGCAAGAGAAGAGCAGGAGAGCCAGCCCTGTACTCTCCACTGCAGCACCCAGGACAGCAGATTCTGCACTTCCACTTTGCCTGGGAAAAATAGTAGAGCTGGCCCTGGTGGTGTTGGCACCGGTGAACCAGCCTCAAGGGCATGAGAGCAGGGGAACTGGCCCAATTTCTTGAGGCCTGCTGCAGTGGGTTGAGCTAGCCAGGGCAATGTTAGAGAGTTTACTCTTGTGGTGTCGATGACGGAGGCTGACCAACCCAGCTACCATCCAGACGCAGAACCAGGGCTATGAGTTGGCTCACCCTAACACCCACTTCACCTATGAACTTCTGGAACGTGTGAAGGAACCAGACCTGCAGACCCAAAGCTGCAGGATCTCCATGACACAGGGCAACAACAGAATATCCAAGAGGAGTCCCAGTGGGGCCCAGTATCAAGAGTGAGGCCTGGAACCAGTCTGATGTAGAACTAAAGGGTATATAATATATACTGTGTGACTCATTGTGTCACTGTGTCACACTGCAAACTTCCATGCCCAGACATTTTTGTGTATGTTAGTTTGTTTTTGTTTTTTCCTTTTAAATTTTGTTCTGTTTGGGGGATCGCAAGGGTGGATACAAAGAGATGGGGAGATGAATGGATCTGGATGTATGATGTGAAACCCACAAAGACTCAATAAAAATATACAAAAGTAAAAAAAGGTGTGCATTTCAGAACAGAGCTAAAAGTAGAGCATCCAAAACCTTAATCTAAAGACAACCAAAGACCTAAATAGGTAACTCAATCCCAATATATTATTTAAGTGTATGTGTACATGTGAGATAGGTGGTCTCATGCACTGAAGAATAAGTTTTCTCTTTTCTGGAAAACACCTGGGTAAGATTCACAAAAAACCTTCAAAAATATTCATCATCTTTGACTACCAAATTCCACCTTTACCAATGAAATAATGAGCATTGGGAGTAAAGATCTAAACACTGAATTGTTTACTTGGCGTTAATTAAAAGGAATTTTTTTCTTAAACAGATACCTCCATCAAGGACCAGCAGAAAAGGCCTGTTATCTAATTGGGAGGTTGAGGCAGGAGGATTGTGAGTTCAAAGCCAATCTGGGCAATTTAGTGAGAAACTGTCTCAAAATGAAACATTACTAAGAGGGTTGTGGTTATAGCTCAGGGGTGGAGTGTTTTCTTAGCATACACAACACCCTAGGTCCAACCCCGAGTACTATTAAACCAAACATACACAAAGCATACACTCTTCCAAAACTGTACTGTTTAACAGTGGAGGCTGCTCAGAGGAAGATCCCTTAGAAATAGTATCTATCCTGCTGGGGGGGAGGGCGTAGAATAAGGAATCAGATGATGCCTGTAGTCTACAGTAATGATGAAAGGACTATTTCAAGCTACATGTGGTTGGTGGAAGGTGAAGGAAGAGGAGAGAAAGAGGAAGAAGGAGAAGGAGGGAAATAGAGAAATGTCTTAAGATATCACCGAGGAAGCCGAGCGTTGGTGGCGCACGCCTTTAATCCCAGCATCGGGAGGCAGAGGCAGGCCGATCTCTGTGAGTTCGAGACCAGCCTCGTCTACAAGAGCTAGTTCCAGGACAGCCTCCAAAGCCACAGAGAAACCCTGCCTCAAAACAACCAAAAAGAAAAAAAAAAGATATCACTGAGGAGATGGCCTAGCCTGTAAGGTGCCTGCTGAACCTTTGTATTCCCCAAACCACTTTAAGAAGCCAGGCATAGTGTCTCTGCATGTGTTCCCAGCAGAGAGTATCAGGGTAGGAGATACAGATGGGAGGATCTCAAAAGCTCATTGGCCAGCCCATCTAGCTGAACAGACAAGAGGTGGGTTCAGTGAGAGACCTTGACTCAAAAAAAAAAAAAAATTAAAGGTTGCAGACAATAAAGAAAAGATTTTGACCTCTAGTCTCTACACATATGGTCAACACCTACACAAACAAGTCCATACACACACACAGAGAGAAAACAGCACATATACAACACACACAGACATCCACATACATACAGACACAGACACACACACACACACACACACACACACACACACACAGAGAGAGAGAGAGAGAGAGAGAGAGAGAGAGAGAGAGAGAGAGAGAGAGAGAGAGAGAGAGAGGCTTAAAATGCATGCAGTTTGGAAAACTTGAGCCACACTGGGAATACCAATAATACAGTGCTCTGAGTCAAAAAAGTAGAAAACGTTATGATGGCTCATAGAGACTTGGCAAATGCCACAGGCCTTAGGACCTCTCTTATTGCTTTTCCTGGCGACACACCTTACCACCACACATTTCCTTCTGACTTAAAAATTATTATGCAGAGGGATTAATTAATCCTTAGGACTTCCCATCTGACTTCTGAGATACTTAATAAACAGGATCTTAATGATTCCATGGACTTGCTTAAGGCTGAATTTACACAACACATAATTCTTGTCTAATTTAACTTCCCATGGTGTTACACTTTTAAATTTTAAAGAATTTATTTCCACCATAAGCCACTAAAATGAAATCATCCTAGAGGGAGTAGCTTTAGAGAATATTTAAGTCATCTCTCTGGCTTACAATCGATCCTCTTATTTGTGCATAAATATCTCTTTAAGAAGTGACTTTGGTCTTCTGGAAATTCAGGAAGAGATAAATGGGATAAAAATGCTAGCAATTGCCTATAACAAGACTCATCCCAACAGTGAATGGCTTTCTTGTATGGTTAAAATATGATTCTCCTAAGAGTCTTCCTTGCTACTGGTGTCTGCTTTTAATAGACACCACACAGAAGGGGTTCAAAGCCAGGCCTTGAAGAGGTCTCACCCTGCATCTTTCTGTTCTGCCAAGATATACCAACAGAAGGGCACTCTAAAGCCCCTCCCCATTCTTCTCACTGTGAGAATGCTTCTCATTTTCTTCCTTGGGACTGAGCTCTGTTCAGGGAAATTTGAGATAAAGGTTGTGCTCCCATAAAGCCATTTTCTTATCTTTTAGGGAGGGGCCTAATCCTGAACTTGTATGATCCCACAGACAAACCCCTCCCTGTATCAGGCGCTCGGTGGAACACCTTTTCCAAGAAAGGGTTTTCAGCATGGGAGATTGCACAGACACTGATTTACTACACATGAGCTCTGCCAGGCCAGAGAGGGGAGAAGATGCAGCCAGCGGTCACTGCAAACAGAATAAGGGAACAGGTGACTCTCAGCCAAGGAAGACTCAGGAACAAAACTTTCTGGCCTTGCTGTGAGGAATGGGATCTAGACACTAGCATTTTCCCTTCAGCTTCCAGAGGGTACAGACATGTCCACCAACCCAGCATCTGGGTCCCCAATGAGATACAAACTCCTAAAAGGTCCAGAGAGAACTGAAAGCAAAGCTGTCATCCTGAAGAACTATGGTTTCCCACGAGCAGAGAATCTGTATAGATGCGTGTGTAGATACATGTGAATATATGCATGTATGTGTAGGCTTGATTCCCTGAAGAATCAAATGGAATTCTAGCATGCCTGCTCATTCTAAGCCGTTGGTCACTGTGGACCTAGTGGCTCTGTGGACAATAAGCAGTAAGCACTCTCTAATACTTCAAGTGCTACGACGGAAGAATTTTATTCCTCTCCTGTCTCCTCCTTACAGGACAAATGTTTTCCAGGATTCTTCCCACTAGTGCTGACTAAAATAATGAATTTCCATTTCCTCTGAAACAAGTTACTCAAATGTAATTCTTGAAGTCCAGAACATTTCAGTGGGAGAGAGGGAAGAAAAAGAGTCTGAGATGAGGAAGGGTGTGAATAGAGATGGAAGCAGAATGCCCTAGAAACATTCCACCTGCTTCAGTTCCCACCAAAGGTCAAACTGGCTGAGAGCTGCGGTTAAGCCCTGAAGGTCCAAGACACACCAGAAGGGACTCATTAATTTATGTAAATGACATTACAAAGGCTATTCTGTCTCTTTGTGATAGAGTGTCTGGCATTAATACTGTGGTGTCTGAAATGTAATTATCTTCTCAGTGGCTTGGAAGGGAACGGAGATGCTAAAAATAAATAATTTATATAAAAGCCTCTCTGTCAAATACTGTACAGTAAAACACATGCCTTCCCAAGTCACTCCTGGTGGTAATATGATTGACTGATTTCATGTGAGTGTCAAAGATGTCACCCAGGGTAAGGTGGTAATAGCATATAAATATTCAACTTAAATAAAAACAATGTTAGGGGATGGTGTGGGGGCGGTTATGAGGAAAGTCTGGCAGGTACCAGGCTCTCAGAGGTTTGCTCAGGGTTGCTGAAGTTAGCTCTCCTCTCTGGGAATGACTGAAGTTTATATGTAATGTTGACAGTAGTTACCCTGAGCCAATAGTTACTCCATTTCTTCTAATTTTTGTCAAACCTTAATATACTCATGAGTCAAAAGATTCTCTCTGACTTTGGTGAATACCATACAAATTGCCATGCTTGGAGAGGCTTCTTTTATAAAGCTACCAGATTGAAAAGAGCAGACACCAAATATAATATGAACTTAAAGGTGGGGACTTGAGGGTGGCTTCTGGGGACTGTGGTATCAAGAGTGTACCATGCCTCCACAGCAAGCATACTTAGGATGTGTAGTCTTGACTGAGAACTTGGTACCAAATTGCTCAGTATAGCAATGACAGAGACAGCAGCAATAATGACTTATTTTTTGTTTTTATTCTCCACCTAATGTGACTTGCATTATTTTCCTACTCTGTTTCATGGAAAATCTAAAACGTAGTTATTCCAACTTACTAAATGAGAAAAATAAGTCTCAGAGAGATCATATAGGGCTATAAGGCTTCATGACTAGACATGAAAGTTTCTTCACAGGACCCTGCACAATGTCTTTAAACACTAGAGCAAAGGCAGACTACATGGACTTTTTCTCGAGGATCTCTGTACTGAGCTTGCAAGGTGATAATGAGGGACATTTAGAACAACCATCTTTCCTTGGCTAACATTAGGGAAGCTATTGCAGTGTATCACAGTCACACCATCAGTGTGTCTTTGAACTAGTGTCCCTAGACAGCTTCAATAAAGAACTCCGGTGTTGACTTAAGGTGTTTTTATTTTAAGATGGTTTAAATATGCATAAATGTAGAACTTGATAGAACCTTATTGTTTTTAAAGCTCATACAATTATAGATCAAAGCCAAATGTCCAAATTAGGCACACATTCCACGTCAGCACAATTCACCAGTTCACATTAGCATCTCATGGCACAGCTTGGGCTCTGGCTTCTTGACGTAAGATGGTTCAACTGTGATCGCATCACCACCCTGTCCTAAGAATAGCTTCCCCTCTTCTTGCTGGAAACCTGAGCTCCTGAGAAGCCTTTATGCCTCCTCCAGCTCTCTTTACTGCATCAAACTCAATGTCGCCATCTCCTAAAATAAAAGTACTGCCATCTCCTAAAATAAAAGTACTATTGTGTATGATTGTTCTGCAACCCAGCTCAGGTGCCTTGACTTCCTTTTGCTTCATTGTTCTCATCTGTAAAATGGGGATTAACTCATGGGGTTTCTTCTCATTGAGATTTTGTGAATATTATTCACTGAGTTAGTAAATGACATATTCATTACTATTAATGTCTGGTATCCAGTACATGTTCAGTATTTATTATTTTTAGGTATAATTATTAAGAAAAATGAACACAGTAACAGGAAGACAGCTTCATGGCTCAGCTGATTATAAGATGATAATATGAATAAACCAGAATCTAATTCATCTTTGACAAAGAAAAGACAAATTAAGCATGTATTGTATTTTCACTGTTAAAGTAACTTTAGGGTGACTAGTAAGAATTTTGAAAAGTAATGTTGTCAATAGCTAAGATAAAATGAAACTATTGAAATCTTCAACCCAGAAGTAGGCCAAAAAAGGTTTAACAGAAAAATATGGAAAATATAGTCTACTTTAGCCCAACCATACCAATCATAACACTTGATGTAAGTGATTGGGACAAATGAATTAGAAGACAAAGATAATCAAATCATTTACAAGATAAATGTTCAACTACGTATTCTGTACAATCCATTTTAAATACAAATCCACCTGTCCTTGTTGGCTTCTCTCTGGCTGTGACAAAATACTGACCAAAGCCAACTTAAGGAAGGAAAAGGTTTATTTCATCTTACAACTCCCAAGTCACACTCCATCACCCAGGGAAGTCAGGGCTGGGACTCAAGGAAGGAACTGAAACAGACAATGAAGGAATGCTGCTTACTGGCTTGCTCCCCAAGGCTTGCTCAGAGGTAACAGCCTTCACAGTGGGCTGGGCCCTCCCACATCAACCATCAATCAAGACAGTCTCTCCCAGACCCAACCCTGGGCCAGTGTGATTAAGGCAATTCTTTAAGTGAGATTCCCTCTCCCAGAGGGCTCTAGATTGTGTCAATAACAAAATACCAACCAAAACAACAAGAGTGATTTGTCCATTGTCTATAGGATAAAAGTAAAACTGGGAAAAAGGGGGAAACACACCAAGGTAACTTTACTATGGAGTCATTATGGAAATACTACATCATGCTTCAAATAATAACCACGTCTATCTGTTTCTTTTTGTTTTTACTTCTGTCTTTTTAATTTTAAATGTGTGTATCCATATGTGTACCACATGAGTGCAGGTGCCCAGAGAATCGCCAGAAGAGGGTGTAGACACCCCGAAGCTGGGATTACAGTCAGTTGTGAGCCCCTGACATGGGTGCTGGAGACTAAACGTGAATTTTTTGCAAAAGCAGCCAATGCTCTTAACCACTGAGCCAGCTCTCCAGCTCTCCCTCTAACTAGTTCTCTATCAATGAACTCAGTTCCCTGAGAAAAAAGATTAGGAAATAAAATGGAATTAATCCCATTTTCTCCTCTAGGCTTATATGTTCTATACAGCTCCCAAATCAAATTTTTAATCTTTTAAAATTTTATTTGAAAGGCTATACTAAGCGTTTCCTTAGATGAAATCCAGAGAAAACGGTTTAATAAGCAATGAAAAATGTTAGACTGAAAATAGATAGAAATTCTAAGTAACCGAAAAGAAGCTTGGACTCTTGGCACCAGCAAGACATTTATATTTCACCATTAAATGGCCATGTTCTGAGAAGTTCATTTAGTGAACAGAACAGCTGAAGGGGAATCCTGTTTCCAGGATTCACAGCAAGAGCCCAACTCTCTATAAATCAAACTGTAGAGAAATGCTGTTTAAACTAAGATGATGTCCAAAGGGGCAAAAACAGGAGGTACCATACCACACCACACACACACACACACAGAGAGAGAGAGAGAGAGAGAGAGAGAGAGAGAGAGAGAGAGAGAGAGAGAGAGAGAGAGAGAGAGAAATCTGTGTGGGAAACCGAGCCATCTTGTCTCACAATGAAAATCTGGGCCCATATTTCTTTCTTGTAGGAGGGAACAAGCATCCAGACTCTGGTGTTAAAACGGAGTAGGTGTAGATGAAGGGAAATATTTATCAACATGCAGTTAACACCACTAGTTTTCAAACACAGAAATGTGGGTTTGTTTTTTTTTTTTTTTTTAACAAGAACAGATCAAGTACACTTGGCTAACAGAAAATAGCAGAATTTGATAATTGAAAAAGTTGTATCTGTTCTGGGCCTCAGTGTTTGCATCTGTGCAGTGGGTCATCTGAGCCTTCTTTGGGTGGTCATTAGGAGTAAAAAGATACACATGGAGTGGCCCTCCAGAGAGCCATACATACTTGTGTTCAGGAACCCTGGATGCTTGGCTACAAGAAAATGATCCAAATAGTCATTTATTCCCCAAGCCAAAACCAGGAGCTCTCCTAGGCATTGGACACATTCTTTCATTCCACCAATCTATGGACATATGTCCACTGAGAGCTTGGCCCTGTCTCTGTTGACCAACACTGGCTACGATGGTATCCTCCCAGGGTTCACGCAAATGATCTAGGAGAGCTTATTCGATGATGAGAATATTGGGATGGTCGAAGGATGGGGAGTGGCTTATTGAGTTAGGGATGGGCTACTTTAGGTTCCATGGTGAGGGGCCCTCAGGGGAACTGAGGTTCAACCAGGTACAACCTGGAAACAAGAGCCAACCCCACAGAAAACTGTGGGAAAGATCTTCAGGTAGATAAGCTGCCAAAATGCCCCGAAGCAAACAAACAAGAGAAGGAACTCAGAGTGTGGGTAGCAGATCAAATCTCGTGGGCATCCTAGACCATAAAACCATTTTGGGTTTATTCCGAGTACAATAGGGAGCAAGGGGAAGGTTTTGTACACAGAGAAACATGACCCTGTTTGCAGTTTTGAAAAATTGCCTTCACTGCTGAAACTGGAGTAAAGGAGAGCCCAGGTGAGCAAGGAGCCCAAACTATTGCAAATGGCAGGGTGTGCCTTGGTGGGAGAGTGTTGCCTAGGATACACCAAGCCCCAGGTTCTGTCCCCAGCACTGTGGGAACTGCATGTAGATGTTTGTGTCTGTAATTCCAGCAGCGGGGAGCTAAGGGAAGGATGACTCTAAATTCAAGGTCATTCTCGCCTACATAGAAAGTTTGAGTCTATCTTGGGTTACATGAGACCCGATCTTAGCAAAACTGAGACAGAGGGACCGTTGAGACCTCAGGCTCTGATGGTGAGCTCCAAACTCAGGATCACAAACATGGCCCTGATTTAAATGTCTGTGGGACACTAAACAAAACCAAAGTGTCTAAATAGGGAGACTTATGGCAAGTAGGGAAAGGGCTGGTAGAGGCAGGGAGGAAATTCGAGAGGGATAGAGGGACCAAAAATACAGGATTTGCATATATGAAACTATGAAGGGACAAACACAAATGCCCTGTGAATAATAAAAGTGAAAGAAACTATTGTATGGTCTGAGGGAAATTGTTGGACAAAGTTATCGTGAAGGGGGTGAGAAGGAGAGTTGAGAGCTGGAATAAAATGGTGTGGGAGAGAAACCAGTCCATTCAGAAAGCTGTGTCTGTGGCTGGAGTGGGGGCTGACTGATGAAGAGGCTATTTTTCTAGAGTGAACAACAGCATGGTAGGAAAACCAGGTTTTTGTGCATATAACCCTGAATTCCACTCTGGCCAAGCACAAATACTGTATTAGACAATAAGCCACAATACTGAGGCCGGCACCAGGGGCCATCAAGCTGAGTCATATTAACTGTGACACCCAAGTGAGGTTCTGCAGGCTGGCCTGCCAAAGTCACCAGGGCGGCACGAGTTCTGCCATTCTGCAGGGCCGTTCACATTTTGCTGCAACTGCAGAACACACTCCTGCAGTCTCTCAACAAGCTGCCATTTCTGCCTAAGTTAGCTTTTCAGATGGTATTATTTAAAACCCTCACAGACCTTAAGAAATCCGTGACGTTTGACAAGATCGTTTCTAAGGTTCTTTCCTGCCTTGCTACTTTATGCAACTCAGCAGCTTTTTTTTTTCTTTTTTCTTTTTTTAATCACTACCTATGGTATCTGCTGAAGCAGAGGCCACTGTCAGTGAGCTCAATGGGCATGTGCTCCACGGAAAACAATGGCTTACAGAAGTCAGCACTTGCTTTGAGAGAGGCACCACGGGCTTTTCCACGTTTCAGTTCATTCCTTCTCACAAATGTGCTGGTGACCACTTAATTTCACAGCCAGGGCTCAGGAAAACCTGTTGGACCCTTGTAAGACCCCTGTGGTAGTAAATCTTAGGTCTGGTTTTCAAACACCTACTGCATTAGTTAAGCACTGCACTGCCCTGCTGGGAGCAGGCTTTCCCTAACAGGACAGGAGATGAGCCAGCAAGGGCCCAGAAACAAGTTCACATCCATGGTGGGGGAGGCAGGCCCAGGACTCCAGAACCTACTTTCTCATTTTACCACAGTGCTGACATAACCCAGGCAACCCTGGCAGACCTCTAAGTAGGCTCTACAGACTGCTGAGCTCCCTCCTCCTGCTGTTTCTAAGGGCCCTGTGTTGTTGAGCAGGGCAAGACTAACACAAGGCATGTGTCCTCATCTGGGTCTTGGGAGAGAAGAAAGTCATTAGACTCATGTGTACTCTAAGGTACACAAGGTATCCTTAGCAACTGGCCATTTAGTAGATGGGGATACCAAGGCCTGAACTGGTTACTTTCCAGAATTAGTTGGCTAACTGGTAGAGGTAAGTTTTGAAGGGTAGGTTTCTGGGTCTGTGCCTAATCTCCTCATGGTGACATTGTCTTTCTCATTCCACAGTACATCCTGGACCTTCTTCCCAGTGAGATGGATCACCTAGTTTCTGTCCTGAATTACTCACCTTCTTAATTTGTTTTTATTGATATCTAAGACACATAGACAAAACACATCAGCTTGTCTGGGTAGTTACAGTACAGAATAATTAACCACAGCACAACCACCACTCACAGTACCTTAGGAGGCTCCATGCTAACTGGCCAGCAATGAACCACGTTCCCCAGCCCTTGGAGTAGCCACCCTTCCGGCATCTGTCACTATAGATTAGTTTTGCCTATTCCCAAACATTGTGTACGTGGGAATTAGGTAGTCTTAAAGCCTGACTTCTTAACTCTACAATATGACAGGAGAGTATAACCTTCTGCTGTGTAAGGTCACATAATCTCAGGCACCTGTTCTCCTGGTGGGGACATTGGAACATACCCACTTTAAAGCTGTTATGAGTCAGTTTCTATAAACATTTTTGTCTGTGTCTTCTGGTAGACATATGAACTCATTTATCTCACAAATTTGAGTCCCTGGATGTCAGGGTAGACATATATTTAGTTCTGGAAGACACTGTGAATGACTTTCCAGAGAAGTTGTAATAATTTGCCCCCCTGTTGGTAATGTATGAGAGTTCCAGTTGTTACACAATCTTGCCAATGCTTGGCACTGGCTGTCTTTTTGCTTTTTAGCCACTCTGTTAACTGTGCAATGGTGTCTTGGAATGGTTTTAATTAGCATTCCCCTGAAGACTAATGTTTCTCTTTCATTTAGATATCTTCATTTACGAAATATCTGTTCACATATTTTTCTCAATCGTTAATTGGATTCTTCTTTTACTTGGTTTTGCACTTGCTGTGTACATCCTGGGAACATGTCCTCTGCCAGATATAAAAGATGAATGTTCTAAGTAGTACCTTCTAACGAATAGGAATTCTTTTAATTTTTCTTTTATTCATTCATTAAATTTGTGCATATGTATGTATGTGTGTGCATGCACGTGTGTACATGTGTATATGCTGTGCATGTAGAGGTCAGAGGAATATTTGCGGGAGTTGGTCCTCTCCTTCCGTCATGTGGGAACTAGAGATGGAACTTAGATAGCCAGGCTTGACAGCAAGCACCCTTGCCACAGAGCCATCTCACTGTTTTGAGTTCTTTTGAAGTCCAGTTTTCTACCTATTATGTGTCGTGTGCCCTGGTCTTATTTAACAAGTCTACCTACTCTAAACCTTGCCTCTTCTAACTGGGGATGGTCAGAGCATCTAGTCATTTCCTGCTGACTTAGCAGGTCTAGGAGATGCAGGTAACACAGCTTTGTGTCAGCTAAAGGAGACAAGATGAGGAGAGGTTAGAAAAGAAGCAACAGGATGGCACTGAGGCAAGTGGAAGTGACAGGAGGGAGGGGGGAATCAGGCTGACTTAGGGTTTCTTTTGCTGTGAAGAGACACCATGGCCATGACAACTCTTATAAAGGAAAACACTTAATTGGTGTGGCTTATAGTTTCAGGGGTTCAGTCCAATATCATCATGGCAGGACACGGCAGCATGCAGGCAGACACGGTGCTGGAGAAGGAGCTGAGACTTCTCTATCTTGATCTCAGGCAACAAGGTGTGAACTGTGTACCATACTGAGCAGAGTTAGAGCATAGGAGACCTCGAAGCCTACCCCAAAATGACATACTTCCTCCAACAAAACCACTCCTCCTAATAGAGCTATTCCCTATGACCTAATGGGACAATTACATTCAAAGTACCACACAGGGCATGGTGAAGCATGCAAGCAATCCCAGCATTTGAGAGGTGAAGGGAGGAAGCTCTAGAGTTCAAGGACACCCCCTGCTACGTGAGAGCCTGTCTCAACCACACCCTGCTGAGGCCAACAATAACACAACGAATCTACAATTAAAGCTGGAAGGGAAGATTTTCTTGAGAGAAAATGACAGAACAATTATCACATCGTCTGAGTCACTGAAGGTTTTGCACTGCAAGCATCTCCAGGGTTTTGAGGATGGTGGGGGTTTAAACCCTCATTGAATAATTACTATACTTTCCTGGCTATGCATGGAATGGGGGCTCCTGAGGAGAAGCATGCAATTGCTAAGGATACAAACAATCCTATGCCTTTCTTAGACTAAGATGGGCTGACAATAAAGAGTGAGGACTACGAAACGACTGCATTAGATAACCCCAGGGCATCACTCCATAGTCTCATAACCTAGCTCCCATCTAACCAGTCCTGGCTGCACCATCGATTCCCAGGCACATTCTGATTAACATTTTATACTTTGCAGCTTGGAGGCTTCTCCACCATGTCTGTCTCCTTCCATCCCAGGCTTCTGTGCTGGCATACCCTTAGAATTCACTTTCTACTAACGTGTAAGAAGTTCCCATGGCATCTGGGAGCCAACGGGTAAATGGTCTTCTTTTCTTTTCCTGGACAGATTGTTCTGCATCCTGCTATGTACAATTGCCCACACTTTTCATGGAGTTCAGTGACCAGTTCCTATAATGGATATCTGCCCCATACCTGCCCTGATACTTGTAAGACCCTCTGTGCTCCAAGCTACTCAGTCCCATCCCTGCTTCTTGGCTCTCAGTCATTACCACGGCTGTTTCATTTAGCTTTGGTGTTTGGCTTAGCTCTCTGGGGAGCCCAGGCTAAGATGACTATGAATAGGGCTTTTGCTTAATTGATGTAGTTTTATCAGATCTCCATTGTGGGTCAATTTCTACCCTACTATAGCTTCAAAGGAAAACTCACACCTTTCAGTGTGAGTGGCTAACACAAGGCAGCTACCTTATCCATTTATTTTGGAATCAGTGTAGCTCTGTTAACCACAGGGCTGAAAGTAGTTCTCTGTGGATGAAGAGGGGCCAAGACCAGGATCAGACTTTAAGGACATTAGGCTAAGACACTAAACTTACTCAGACCAATTCAGTCTATAAGGAACATGCTAAGAAGCTGACTGTCCTACAACTGGGGCATTGTCCTGTTCTCATCTGAACCTGTTTGATTACAGTCTTTGCTTTGGATGCTGGCCTAGCTCCGAGCTCCTATGTGCTCAGTCCACACTGCTGAGGTGGTGGGGAGGAAGCCTTTGATGGGTACTGCAAGAGGCAGCAAAGGCAGCATTCTGTGGAGTGTATGCACAGCAGAGCATACCCAAGTGTACATGCATGCTCTCTCTCTCTCTCTCTCTCTCTCTCTCTCTCTCGCTCTCACTCACTCTCGCTCTCTCTCCCTCTCTCTGATGGTAGAAGGAAGCAGAGTGGGTAGTAAGCAGTGAGTCAACAGATGATAACATCTGAGGAGGCTGTGTGGCCTCAAGGGTGGCCATCTCTCATGAAAGAAGTCAAATGATGAATGTTGTCAATAGATGCTCCCAAACCCCT
This sequence comes from Cricetulus griseus, assembly GCF_003668045.3. Taxonomy (NCBI): domain Eukaryota; kingdom Metazoa; phylum Chordata; class Mammalia; order Rodentia; family Cricetidae; genus Cricetulus; species Cricetulus griseus. The sequence continues at coordinate 30,279,885 of NW_023276807.1, read as the reverse complement.
TCCTCCTAGCCTTCTCCAGGTCCACAGTGACCATGGTCATGACTGAATATTCTAGAACAATGGCTGCCCTATAAAACCCTCGATATTCTTATAGCCTCAGAGAGCTGAACTTCTGCAGTTCATCTGAATAAATGCACACGGCACAGGGGGTTACCACCCTACCAGCGGCAGAGACACTTCTAAAGGAAATGAGACACTAGGAAAAGGGCAGGCCGAGGACAGAGAGATGACGAGGAGGATAGCAATGGTGACATTTACATAGCATTTGGAAAGTCAGCTCTCTCTATTCGCATAGCCCACTGGTATCCCGTTTTATCTCGGCTGCTCTCACACTTCCTGTACTCTGGCTGACGAACCAGTCTTCTCACTGGAGAGCTCTATTTTTGAATTCTTGAGCCTCAGTGTGGTGCCGTGCTCACTGTAAGAACTCTGTTTCTGGAGGCTTTCAGGTTCTGCTAGTGTCATCTTCTGCCTGCCACTGTGTAGGGAAGAATCCGACCTGAGTTGCTCTCTTCCTTTCCTGACCTTTACCCTTTTCTTCCTAAAGGTCGCACTCCTGTCATGTTAGCAAACTTTATTACTTTGCTTATCATTTCTCCTCTCCCACTAGAGAAAGCTTAACAGGAAGTGTTTTTATTGACTTATTTGATGGAACTTCTTTATATTGGGTATAACAAGGGAACATTAAAAGAAGACTCCTTCTTGTCATGAGAATAGGATCTCTGCTCTGTACGGAACTAACATTCCAGTTGGGCCAGTCCATCATCTGGCTAAGGGACCACCCCTAGGAAGGCAAGCACCCCTTAAGCCATGCTAAGGAAATAAGTGAGCAATCATTCCTTTAATGAGACATTAGACTTTTCCATCCCAAACTCCTGCCCCTAGCAGAGTCCCCGTGAGGAACCATGATGTCCTGACTCAGATAGATCTATTTCCTTTTCTTCTTTGCATGCACATTGGAGCTGAACCTAAATATGCTTTTTCTGGTACTTTGGACTTCCTTATTCTTTTTCTACAGCCCCTCAATGTGGCTGCTTCTCTGCCACATGTATTCCCTCCTTCTTCAGGGAAGCCGTATAGCTTTCTTCCTTCCCCTATATTCCTCTCCTCCAAGAAGTTGCTGAGAGTTACAGCTTGCCTGCCCTGAGGGGTTATGTTCTAAATCCAATAAAATTAACCTTAAGCTCCTGTGTGAGTCCATCTTTAGATTATTTTATTAGTGAGACTAAGATTCCCCCCAAAACCCAAAAGGGCCTCTGATTTCTCCAGTATCATCAGAGTCTAACACAGGTCTGGAATATAATGAGCACTCCATAAACATTGCCCGAACAGAAAACTTTAATCTTCAGATCTCAGGAGTAGCTCATGCCAAATATTTACAGAAACTGATTTTTTTCTAACAAGTGTTGTTTTGTAGCCCAAGTTGGCTTTGAATTCATGTTTTTTTTTTGTTTGTTTGTTTGTTTGTTTTGGATCAGCTTTGTGGGTTTGGGGATTATAGGTATATGCCACATGCCTACCTTTCCAAATAGTATTTATAAGTCATTATCAACGGCTTATTTTGTCTTTTTCAGCTACAGTGTTTAGTGATGGAGAACAAAGATGAAGGAAAACAGGACCCTTGGCTTCGAAGTGCTCACTGTTTGTGTTGAAGGCCACGGTGACACACTGAAATAAATACAGTGCTAGAGATGATGCAAGATATCAGGGGAGCACTAGGCAGAGGTGTGTGTGTGTATCTTACACGTCAAACAAGATGTGTCATAGGAATCCAAATCTGGCATATCTGAGGCTTCATGGCTATATGGCCACTCACTAGAGTTATGCATAGGGAAAGAAGAGGAAGGGAGTCATAGCAGAAGCCGGGAATAATAGACATAAATGGCTGGATTCACAGGGTGATATAATCACTCTATTATTGATATTCAACCATCTACTCAGCACATATTTTCTGTGTTCCTATTCCATGCTGATCTGTGGATTCATTCATAAACAAATTTCTGTTTCTATAGACTTTTATTCTCGTGAAAAGAAACAGTTAATGGACAAAATAGATAAGTGAATTAAGTGTTTGGGGCTGGTGAGATGGCTGAGTGGTTAAGAGCACTGAATGCTCTTCCAGAGGACCTGGGTTCAATTCCCAGCACCTACCTGGAGGCTCACAACCGTCTGTAACTTCAGGATCCAGCACCCTCACACAGACATACATATAGGCAAAATACCACTAAAATAAAATGAAAATTAAAAAAAGAAAAGAAGTGCTCTGGTAGAGAATGGGGAAAGAGAGGCTGTGAGGTGAGCCATAGGAATGAATTTATTGCCATGATTGACGTTCGAGTGATTTCTTTCACCCTTAAATCATCTTTTAGCACGTTCTCTGAGAGGCTGGCAACTGGTATGGATTAGGATATCAGCTGAAGTGTGGAGATTCAGGCATGTTGAAGAGATGAGAAAAGGGATGAACAACCAAAGGATAATTTGAAACAACGCAAGTCAGCCAGACCTGTGTTATGGGCAGCAGGAACTTGATTGATGTCTTGTGAACAAATAATCTAGAAAAAAGTCACCACAAGTAGATTGGGGAGTAGAGTCAGGGCCAATCAGTTGGCATCAAAGACCAAAAGTGTTTTTCTAGCCAAAGAATAGTCTTGCTCTGCAGAGCACAGAACAATTGGGATAAGTAGTTTTTATTTATAGGGCTTCAGTACAATCCGTGAAGGATTATGGGTCCCATCACTGGAGGACTCCAAAGGTAGGCTAGAATCTAAAGAAGAGATGGCTATGCTGGGAAGCAGGCCCTTAATTTTCTCCTTTCTAACTCTGAAGCCTGAGATTCAATTCAAGACTCAACTGAATAGGCGATATAGACAAGAAGCCCTAAGGGACTCCAAATTTATATGACCCAGAAACAATAGTCAGACTGAAGTCCTGAGATGTATGCTTTAAGGCCTCATTAGCTTCTTCTACTTAGCAGATGAAAACCTAGGAATTGGCTTAAGTCTTTCATTTGAAGGATGCATCTGTTAATTGCACAGAAATTACCATCCATTTTCTCTGTGTCTGAGATAACCCTGGTTTTGTGCCTGGGCAGAGGGTCATGCAGAACAAGGTGATGTTCTCAGCCTCTCTTGCACACAGATGGGTCCAAATGCCACACTCTATTCTGTTGAATGTGGGATGAAGTGGTCTGTGCAATGTCTGTAGTCTGTTCTTCCAGGGTAGAGGGAAGGGTGTCTCATCCCCTTGCCACCTCCTCCATTCTGTTTCTCCCTCCAACCTTTATGGAGCTCTGTGTTGGAGAATGACTGGGGAATGCTGTGACAGTCAAGTAAAATGACATAACATTGACCTTTCCCTTTTTATATGGTCAACTTTGAGAGTGTTATCCCATAAGAATATTATAAGTAATAATTGGATTTCTGTGTGTGTGCGTGTGCGTGTGCGTGTACGTGTGCGTGTGCGTGTGCGTGTGCGTGTGTGTGTGTGTGTGTGTGTGTGTGTGTGTGTGTGTGTTTGTGTAGGAGGTTGTATGTATGCCCCAACAGTACTTTTTCTACATTTTTATCTTCTTTTTACATCTGAGAAAGTAACAAATAAGAACTGTATCATTCTGCCTCCAGAATAGCCTAGAATATTCTAGATGCAGCACTGGAAATCACTGCATTTCTCATTTGAAGTTGTTAGAAATGTGAGGGCATCAAGGCAGAATAGCTGTATACATAAAATCCACCTGTGACTCTGAGTATCTCTGCTTTGCCCACAGAGCACAAAGGAACAGGGATGGGAGGCCTGACTTTAGATCCCTGATCCTAGAAAACCATGCTGATCTTACACACATCGCATTGACTCGAGCTCCTTCCCCACAAACCCCATTGAATGGAACCTAATCATATCCTCAAGATGATTGCTTTCCTATTTTAACGTCTCCCCTCATTAGAAAGCCAGAGGAATAACTAGAAGGCAATCAGCATGCTTCAAGGATCCTGGGACCTAGGGGCTGAGCCTTGCAGGCTCTCACTGCTGGGGATGCTGCAGCCATTTCTTCCCTGCTCCCCTCTTGGCAGCATTATCCACAAGTCACAACATAATCAGGAAGAACTTTCAGTCCAAGCTGGTGACAAGTCTCTGATCTGCCAAAAAAAAAAATTGCTTCCATAGCCCAGTCCTATTGACACTGAGGGGGTATTCCAAACTCCTTCCTCAGGTGAGCCCAGTTTTGGTATGACCTCATAACTGCCCAGGTATCTTTTTTCCTAGAATCACCCTCCCTGGCATTTCTGCCCTGGGGCAGGCCCCTCCAGGGGTTCTATCCCTTCCCCCTGCCCTCATCTGGTGAGTACTTTCTTAACCTATAAAGCTGTAACTCAGTAATTACCCCTTGGGAATGTTTCCTGTCATCCCAGAACACCAGCTTATAACCACTTCCAGTCGTCTATAAAATGAAACCAGAGCAAACCAAGGCCTCCCCTCATTTCTATGTGTCTATTTCACTCCCCTACCAGCCTAGGAGGTTGAAACTATGCCTCTTATTCCACCCTTCCTATGTATAAGTATCTCCTACTTTACATCACATGCTCAACCATGATTGTGAAAGTGTATGGATTCCTAAAGGCACACAAAGGGATAGATCAGGATTCCTTCCACTGAGTGATTATCATCCCAACAACTTTTCATCCAAACTTGTATTTCCTTCTTACACATGGAGAAATTCATACATAAGAGTAACCATATCCCTTTGCCTCCAAAGACCAAGCAGATTTCTATCATACCTTTGCAACCAACTGCAACACAAATTGTGATACAGTTGAAGCCTGGACACTTAATCAGTGACATGTTTGTTGGATCATCAGAACCTAAATGAAAACGTAAGATTGTATACTATATACGATTGCTGTCCCAGTGCTGGGTAACAGAGACAGGAAGTTCTCTGTGGCTTGCTGACCAGACACGCTAGCTTTATACATGAGTTCCTAGGCAATGAGAGACCTTCTCAAAGAACGGGGGCACCATTTCTGAAGACAACACTCAAGGTCATCCTCTGGACTTCACGCACAGGCAAACAAACACACATGCACATACACACTTAAAACATGAACAAACTTGACTCTCTCCTTTCTTATATAATTTAGAGATTCTACCAAACTTCGCATTGAAAGACTGATGCTACCTAGCCAAATCAAATTGTGGCCACATGGTTGCACTCTTTCAAAAAGAGTTCAAGTCTTCTGAGGCTGCACAATGCTAACTATTGTTAATGATATGTTTAGTTATACAGTGCACCATTTTGCTGACCACAACACATGGAGCATCTCCTTTCAAAGGCAGAATATAAAATAGACTATCCACTATCTTTCTCATCAATAATTCAGATTTTACTGCTTATTCATTCAGACATTGGATAGGAGGGCTTTTAGTTCAAATTTTATTTTTAAATATTCCAGAATTGAAAACCATTTTTATGGCAGAAGTTAGTAAGCATTTGAGAAGAATTTTTAGGGCAAAATGCCTATGAAGCAAAAGGGAAATTGGACTCAGCTTGGGTAATTAATCTAATTTCCAGCTATCTCCACAGTTTTAAAGTAGAAATGATATCTGAAGGTCAATATTGAAAGTATTGTAATTATAGTTTAGCATTACTAGGATGAGATCAGTCTGTAATTCCCTTTAACATTCCTGCTCCCAAGGAGGTGTTTAAAGATATTTTTGAATAAATGAGCTCTGGGCTCAACCTCTCCTTTCCTTAATGGGCATCTTGCATCAAAACCTCTGTTATTTCCATGCAAACTGGTCTCTTATTAAAGCAGCTTAGGTTTGGAGTTTCTGCCCAGCCCTTTCCAAGAGGTGGTGAGCAGTTGGGTGCTGAGAACTGCAGCCTACTGTACTTCTAAAACAGACAGAGTCTTTGCACTATGACCTACACATGCTTAGGACAGACCAGCAGTGGATGAAGAGAATAGCCCTCCTGACACCTACCTCCAGTGGGGAAGTTGAACAATTAATAACACACACACACACACACACAAAATACTGTCTTGTGACTGTACCGAAGGCAAAGCCGATTGAAGAATGCAGAGTGTTCAGTGGGTTGTGCTGGTTTAGATGTTGCAATGAAGGATCAATGGCTCTAGGTGATGGGGATGTGGCACAGTTCTAGTACTTGCTGACATTCAGGAAACCCAGGGTTCCATCCCAAGTGCCATATAAACAGAGCATAGTGGCACATGCCTATTATCCCTGTACTTGGGAGATAGCGGCTGGAAGATTAGAAGTTCAATGTCATACTCAGTAATGTGGTGAACTCCAGGCCATCCCAAGCTACTTGAGAGCACTCCCTACCCTCTCAAAAGACAATCAAAGAGCTGGGCAGTGGTGGTGCATGTTTTCAATCCCAGCACTTGGGAGCCAGAGGCAGGCAGATCTCTATAAGCAAGGCCAGCATGGTCTATAAGCTAGTTCTAGGACAGCCATGGTTCTTAATACAGAGAAACCCTGTCCCAAAAGACCACAAAAGAAAAAAGAATCAATGGCACTGTAGAAAGTGAGGATCAAGGCATGTGGACATATGCAGTCTAGCTCAGTGGGATGCAAGGGCAGGGAGAGTATGGTTGTAGAACATTAAGAACAAAGATAAGGAGGAGGTGGGATTAGCAGGACAGCTAGGATAAGGTCTTCTGGGCCTGGAGACCCCAACAAGGTTTTGGGTTTCCTTTTGAGTCTGACAATAGCCACCAAATCTCCTTGGCTGGGGCAAGGGTTCTATCTATGCCTGACAAATTTTCAGTTCCACCTAGCTGCGTCCCCTTTAGGAAGTTTCTGTATACATACTGTTTTTGTCTGGAGACACTTCCTGTTTCTCCAGACACCCCCCCCCCCAACATTCTTGCTATTTCAAGCTCAAGAGGTGGTCTTACCCATGGAGGCTTGGAAGTACCAGGAAAATTACAACCAAGAGAAGAGAAGAAACACAAAGAGGATGTCAGCATCCACATCGCTGTAATTCTATTTGCACACAGAGCCAGTGACTTCTATTATAAAGCTCAGGGATCCTGGTGTCCCTGATGTGAGGGCAGTGCTGAACTGGGACAAAGATCAGTTCACACCTTTAGCCAAGAAAATTGGTGAGAGACAGGTAAGGGAGAGATAAAGAGAGCCTTGGAAAGAAAATTCAAAACCCAATTGAAAAAAATGGGGGTGGGATCCTATTATCGCCATCATGGCGGATCGGGCTGGCTAAGTGTGTGTTCCCTTCTTCTCTTTGTCATTCCATGTGAATGTCCCATGCAGATGAGCACATAGTCAAAGAGGACAATCTTCTCAGGTAGGGGAGACCTGGTCTTCAGTCTGGAGTGTAAAAGCAGCTGTGCTCCCTGCTGGAATTTCCAGACAAAGTCTCACCCGTTGTCCGTACCAGCTGTCATATTGCTTCTTTACATCTCTAATGTATGAGTCCTTCCCATGAAACTCTGATGTAGGCATAATTGATTTTATCCATTTTCAGTTGAGGAAACTGAAGCATAAGAGCAGTAATATTCATCGTCTATGATCATACCATATGACCATAAATAGCCAACTAGAGAAGTCTGACCAGGATGTCTAATTCTAGAACTTTCTCAAATAACCTTTGTCAGTAAAGGAAGCTCTTCGGTTGTCAAAATGACACTCCCCTTTTGGGGAAGGGGAGAAGAACACTGAGTGCCACAAAGGCCAGGACTGCTTGGTGCCCAACAGGTCTGCACATCTCTCTATCCAGAGCCATTCTGAGTACCTGGCCCTGGAAAATCCTCAATACATATTTGATGAATGAGTGAATGAATGAAACAATACTTTGTGTAGTGACTGAAAATTGTAAATGATCAATATATTGTTGCTATTCTTAACTTTGTTCATTGCTTATGTATCCTGTTCTAGAAAAAGATGGCCTGAGTTGATGTTCTTAGTCAGTACAGAAAGGCATAGCCAAGTCATAGAAGAAAAAATCAATTCTATTAGATGGACTATTGATGTGGCTATAATAATATACCAGGAGATCTTATTTTGTATCATGAACAAAATCCCAGACCAAGTCTTCTCCCTTGAGAGTCTGAGATTCATTTTTCTGGGTGAGTTTCCTAGGAAAAAGCTGAATTCCAAACAATCTGGAAAGCTCTACAATTCTTTGTGGTTCATCTCTCATCAAGTCCTTGGGGAAACAAGTAAATGGAATACTGTGAACCCTGTACATCAGGCTCACAGTGAGCCCCAGAAAACTTCCTCCAACCCTACGCTGTCTCTGACTCTTTTGCCTGCTCTTAGGACCCCTAACCTCCTGCCACTGGGTCGCCTCACCCAACCTAAACATGAAGGTTGTACCTGGTCTTATTGCATCTTGTTATGCAGTGTTTGGTTGATATCCCTGGAGGCCTGCTCTTTTCTGAAGGGAAATAGAGGATCAGTGGATCTGGGGGAGAGGTGAGGTGAGGAGGGCTGGAAGAAGTGGAAGGAGGGGAGGCTGGGGTCAGGATGTATCATATGAGGGAAGAATAAATAAAAAGAAAAAGGAATGTATAACAAGATTCTTAAAACACAAAAGGTATACGTTAAATAAAATTGCAAACTGCCATGCCTTCAGTTGTCATAAACCCTTGGGAAGCTGGGTTATTCAGTATAGAACAGCAGTATGTAGCAACTATATTAAACTTTTGACTTAAAAACAAATAAGAATAAGTACATCAGAGGTCACATTCTCTCTAATACACCGATTCTGAAGCTCACTAGAAAGTACTGAGCAGCAGGAGGACACAAGTGGCTGGCCACCCGTTACACAGCCAGCCATGGAGTAAGAAGTAAAGAAAGGTACACAGAAATAGAGAAAGGTAAAAACCCAGAGGTAAAAGATAGATGGTGTAATTCTAACTAAGAAAAGTTGGCTAGAAACAAGTCAAGCGAAAGCCAGACATTGTTAAGTTAGAATAAGACTCTGTATTTATTTGGGAGCTGGATGGTGAGGCCCACAAGGAGCCAAAGAGTAAAAACATTAAGGTAATGCTCACACCCAGATCCTCACCTATCACTTGTGAAAAGTTCCGGAAGTGGTCATGAAGCCCCTCCCCCAGCTCTAACGGACACCCACCAGTTCCTCTACAAGGCAGCTACTGAACCCCTAGGCCCACTTGCTCACTTGCATCCCTCTCTCCATCCTTCCACTGCTCCTGCCAAACAATGCAAGTCAGTTGACATCCCCAGTGGTTCAAATGCTGAGGAAATGGCATTGTATTAACAGGCTTCAGTGCTGGTCTCTTCCATCACCCACTCAACAGCATGACACTGACTGAGTCAGTCACCTATACTTCTATAGGAAAAAAAACAGACTGCACAGTCTCTTTTTGTCAGCATGATTATGGAGCACCTAGACGGTTAAGAGATGTGTCCAAGATTGAATGGGTTGGGAAGATAATGGGAAGAGAAACTCATGAGTGACCTTAACAATACAGTTGGTGATAATACAAACATGCGAAGGGGACATTCTGTTACAAAGAGTAAGTTACACAGAGAACAACTGTCACATGAAGGAGCTGGTACATTCATGGAGTCTAAAAACAGGTAGCTTATCTCAGGAGCCCTTGGTGGAAAAGCAGTTAGTTTCCTGAGGTCTGGTGGGGAACACGGAGAGAGGGTGGTCAACATGCCCCATTTTACAGTTAGAGACGTGGGGTATGAGTGTTCTCTTGCACATAAGGTATTGTATGTCTTGAAATGTGCAGTAGACTGGCCTCTGAACATCTCCCATGAAGATAGGATTGCTACGAAACAGGATGGAAATGCCAGGGGGGACCTGAGTCAAGCAATATAGAGTATAAGTGCATATCACAATAGCACATAGATATACACAACTGTTACTTGTAAACCACAAATAAAAATAGAACAAGAAAGGAAAAGACCTTGGCTTTTCATATTTTTAAGCACTTATAAGGAATTATTACTGGGGCTGGCGATACGGCTCAGTGGTTAAGAGCACTTGCTGCCCTTCTAGAGGACCTGCCTTCAATTCCCTACACCAAAATGGTAGCTCACAACTGCTTATAACCCCAGTGCAAAGGGATATGATGCAGCTTCTGACCTCTGTGGGCTCCTGCACACATGTAGTGCACAAACATATACTCAGACATGTTCACATGTAGACTTCCGTGGGTGTGGGTCTCTGGTGAACAGAGAAAAAGGCAAGAGGTGAAACGGGATGCGGGATGTCCTCTTTTTTTAATCTTCCATTCCTTCTCCCTGGAATGGTTTTGTCTAAGATCTATACCTGTCTCAGATCTCTCTGAACAACGTTTTTAAATAACAGTTAAAACCAGAGAGGTTTCCACTGACCATATATTCAGCGACAGCTGTTTTTCCATTGCAGTTCCTCCCTCAGGAAGCTAATTTACTGTGTGCCTCCCCAGTGAGAATGTGCACTTTCTGAGGACAGGCTGCCTTGCCTATCCCTTAGTGCTGAACGCACTGCCTGGGAGATAACAATTGTTTCTGCAGAAGTTCTCGAATGAATGAACAAAGTTCTAGGCCTGGAAGTTCTTTGAAATGCCTATATTTCCCATGACACTTGTCATGTTTCTCCTTTGCTCTAGTTAGTAAACAGGAGTTTTGTGGGCTTTCTGACTTCAGTATAGATGTCCACAGAGACAGGGGTCTACTGAAGAATCAGAAACCCTCCAGCCTATAGAGAAAGAACCCCTCCCCTTTTATTGGTGAGGGAAGCCACCATTGCCAAGAAGGGGAGGCCCCAGGTCTGGATGCCTCCTGGAAGAACGGAATACTCCATGGAGCCCACATAGCTGCCCACCCATAACTTCTAGTGGTGTTTCTAGAGAGAGTTTACCATCATCCCAGAGGAGGCAGATAAACTGCAGATGTGGTGAACTGGTCAAACAGTTTTGGGAAAGTCTTGGGATTTCTTACAGCTTGAAGATCAACATTGCATAGATTAAATCTTAGCTTGGAGGATATAGATCAAAGTACTTAAGCAGAGGCAACTCTTGGCTGACCTTGATATATCAAATTTATGACTAGAAGAGACAAGGTACTAGCTTTCTATGATGCTCTGTGCCCAGATTCCATTCATACCAGATATGTTAGAAGTTCTGGGCACAGGGCCTGGGCATCGTCAATATTTTTTAAAGCCCTTTAGGGGATAGCAATGTTACTACAACTAAGAACCGGAAGACAATGAGCAGCAAATTTCATTATTAACCTTTCATTATTTTTTAAGTTTTGGCTCCTGGTGATGTGAGATGACTAATTTCAGAACTATGAAAATATTCAAGGAAAGCCACCTCCCCCCACACATACATGCCTCCCAATTCATCACCACAGTTTCTTTCTAGTGATGCCTGTACACTTCTAGGTATTTATTCATGTTCTCATGCAACTAAATAAACAGCTTAAGTTCACAAGACCACCAGTGATGGGATTTCTAGAAGAGCAAATACGGCTGACCACCAGTGGTCTGATTTTCTCCTATACTATTGCTCCAGCAGCATTGAAAACCTTTCAGGGATTGATGTCTGAATGGTCCCCTTTGGACCTGGTGAAAAGCCAGGTGGGAGTGGTTTTCTAGGTCACCATGAGAAACAGCATGTGCACAGGCTACACTTCCCTCACATAAACCACCCTACTTGTAAAGAGTGCCCATTGGCTTCATCTCTGCAATATGGCAGCTTTCCTGTAGGGATTACATAGAGAAAAGGGGGCCTGTGAAAATATGAAAAAGCCTGAAGTCAAGCAATCCAGACGCAGGCCTCTGTTATCGTTGACATCACATTTTTTGAGATTTATTTTATTTTTAAAAATTATTTTATATAATGTGTATGAGTGCTTTGCCTGCATGTATATCCATGCACTATGTGTGTGCCTGGTGCCTATGAAGGACAAAGGAGGAAGCTGGATTCCCTGGAACTAGAATTATAGGCATTTGTAAGCTTCCATGTGGGTATTGGGAATTGAGCTAAATCATCTCCCCAGCCTGTATTTATTAAATTTTTATGTGTGTATGTATATATGCATATGGGTACAGGTGTCCTAAGTGTCCAGAAGGGAGTCAGATTCCTTGGAGCTGTAGTTAGTTATAGGAGGTTGTGATGTGGGTAACATAAAATCCAGTGTGGTTACTGGGAACTGATATATTTCAGGAGTGGTACATTCTTACTGCTGAGCCATCTCTCCTGTCCCATTGGCATCAAGTATTAGAGGATTTGAAGTGTGGAATTTCTGACTATCAGTTGTCTATTATTGGCACCTAACTATGAATATTAAAGTTGGGCACATTTTGCCACCTGAAATTTTATATCTGAATCTCCTAAGACAATATCTAGTAGGTCATAATGATCTCATAAAACTCTATAAGTCTCATTGATTTCCCTTGTATCTAGTAAACAATACAAATTTTGCCTTAATAAGGATGCCACTGCTGCCAATTAAATTAAATGACCACATATCTGAAATGGCAACCCATATTTTCTAGATAGTGTGGTGGTGGTTGTGTGTGTGTGTGTGTGAGAGAGACACTGGGAGTGGAAGGGAAGCACTCTCTATATTCTGAATTATCCCATGCTGGAATTGGATTCCCTTGGCTAGTTGGTCAGACTTCCCTGTCCTTCAGAGCATGTTGGAAATGATGACCATAATAAAGAGAGCTGACATTTATTGTCTTCTGACTACAAGTTGAGTAGTGCATTCAATTTTCTCACATTTGTACATCTCTTTATTCCTCTGGATAAGCCAATATGGGGGAAAGTACTATTCCCACATTATAGATGAGTAAACTGAGGCATGAAAATCAGGAGCCTCTCGCAATAAACAAAACCACCCTGACTCAGAGATGGTGGTGGAAAGAGCACACAGACTCTCTCCAGACTCTATGCCTCTGAGGGAAGCTTGGGCTGTTTGGTGATCATTCACTCTGGCCATCTGCCTCCCCCTCTGACATCACAGACAATGCTGCAGTCCAACAGACTGAGTCACTCAAGTGCAGGGTGGTACAAACCTGCCAGTCCCTCCAGGAAGCCAACCAACCCCTCTAATTCAGCCAGCCCTAAGTACCATGTGTCCCTTTGGCCCCACAGAACAATCTCTATCTCCAGGACACACTGAGTGAATGGTTATTTTATGTCCTTATCACAGAGACATGGTGTGTGTGTGTGTGTGTGTGTGTGTGTGTGTGTGTGTGTGTGTGTGTGTGTGTGTGCTCATATGTGTGTCTGTTTGCATGTGCATGCATGTGTGTTTTTAATCCCTCTTATATAGGTATAGTACCCAGTTTACTCTAACAAATATCTTCCTCACTAGTGTCTCTTGAGCTTTAAAGAGTTGAGAGTAGCTAGAGAGATTTCTGGGACAGGATATAGGCAAAGAACTGGGGAGACAGAGGGGGCTATGCAGTTTTACTCTCTCGTGCTGACCCAGCAGTGCTAGGGTGACTTTAGCTGGTGACCCATAGTAGATCTGAAGCTCCCTCTAACCTCAACCTGGAGGGGGTTTAATGACAGCTGTCCCTCTTAGAGTGTGCATGCCACATAAGGGTGGAAGAACTGTGTCACACACACATTTCCACCCAGGAGACATTGACAACTAAGCCCAGACCTTCCTATTTGAATTCTTCAACCCTCCCTATGAGAAGCAGTAGAGAGTTGAACTTACACTGGGTACATACAGAGGTGCATGCTTCAGATTTGAAGAACAACAAACCAGAAGACTGATCAATACAAAAGTGTGTGCAGAATTGCAGGCTTGAGTGATACAGTCATGTGTGGTGGGCTGGTGACATATTAATCTCCACCTGCACTCACAGCTTAAAGAATCAGGGCTTCACTAGGTAAGGGTTAGAACATTGGTGGTCCCTGACTGTAGCACATCCTCCCTTTCTTCTTCCTGCTTCCCCATGAGTTACTGTCTCCTTTCTTCTCTCTTCCCCTGCCTCTCCCTTACCTCTCTGTTTATAAATAAGAAGCTCAGCTAGGTCTTTATTTAGACAGTGAGAAGGAAAGATTCTCATTTTACAAGGAATCTTTTTCATAATAGAAAACCAAATTGAAAAAAAGCATCCCCAAGAGAATCATTGCAATTAGAGGACAGTTGCCGGTAACAGACCCAGCTGCTGCACACCCAAGGTTAGCATGAGTGTGACTCTAAGTCTTAGGATGGAGACATGGATTTCTGCCTGAACTTTCCTCACAGACAGCTATGTGAGCACAACAACTGGCTGATTTTGCTCCTGACAAAAGCAACTTTAAGCACTGCTCTCTGACTTCAAATTTCTACACACTGCTGTAGGACCGCTTTTGTTCAGTCTGAGCGCCACATCACAGGGCATTTAAGTGACATGCCATGAAAGGGTATCACCCCATTGTCAGGACATCCTCAATGTACTGGTGATTGCCTGTACTTTCTTCTATTCATCAATGATTTCAAACCCCTCTCAATACCCAGGACCTGAACATTAACCAGATTGATGGAGAAACTGTAAAGAGACTAGGAAAACATGTCCCCAGGGAAAGGGGTGACCATAGGTCACTTAATGCAGAAGACAAGAATAAACTGACCATGGAATATCCAATCACATTCAAATTAAGCATGCTGGTCTCGCCTAACTTAGTCTAGCTAGCATCACCATGCACTTTCGCTTGTCTTCACAGCACAGACAATAAAGCTACAACTGATTAACCCAAGTCATATTTTCCCTACACTAGAAAAGGCTCTGCCAAGTAGCTCCGGGAACAGCAACAATGAAAAGGAAGACTCCAGCTGCATACCTTAACCTCCTGATTGGTAAAGACCTCGACATCCACCACACAGGCGACCAGAGTGGAAACATCACAGTCCATGCTAGGGGCTGGCATTCCCCCCTTCGGAATTCTCAGTGAAGAGTTAGGCAGCTTCAGAGTTGGGAGTGAACGGGCACGTCTGGATGGGTACTGTTGTGGCCAGGTCCTGGGGCTGCCCTGCTCCTGCGGAGTGGGTTGCAGAGCTGGTTGGAGGCTCAGACACCTCGAGCCTGCTCCCGCTGCACGCAGCGTCTGAGGCAGCACAACAGAGTAAAGAAGGGCCCGGCTGGCTCTCTCATGCCAATGACATCATCATAGAGACCGACACAAGCCGAAGCTGCCACCCCCCTTCCACAAGCCTTTTATCTCTAGGCAGTGCAGTAGAGCAAATTGAACATGATTACGTGCTAAATCTGAACTCGGACTAAATCAATTCAGGCAGTGTTCGTGAGGAACTGAGTCATGGCTGTTGTTTCAGCTTATGTCTGCAAAAAGCAGTGGAGGAAAAAAAATCTGACAGCAGAGGTTCTGCTTTGGGAGGGGAGGGTGAGAGCTGTTGAGCAGAGGAGCCTCCCTAGGTTAAGGTTTGCCAGGTTTCTGCCTGGGACGGTAAGCGGGAAGTTGGGGCATTTTGCAGCTTGCCTGGGCTCTGCTAATTGCTTCATGCCACTCAGAGTAGCCACATATGTTCTGGGCACCTATGTGCATGCCAGACATGGGCTGAATAGAAATCCATTAGTGGAGGGGGTAAGAGCTGGTTGTCAGTCATCGAGATAGGCTTCTGGGTAAGAGGGAAAAATTAGAGGTTTGTGCAAATTCTATTTGAGGCACGTTAAGTGCAGACCAGGGACTCAAAAGCACCCTTCGAAGCTCAGCATTCCAGGCTATCTCCAAGGTCATTCAGACCAAAAGCAGTCAGTGGAAAGGACTTGCAGTGGCTGTCGCACCCAGGGACAGATGGCAGGGTCTAATGGGTAAATCCATTCATGTGGGTCATTGTCACAGCCTCAGGGCTCAGCTTTGCCTGAGACTTTGAAGGGACACTTATCTTTACTTTCTCTTTGTCCTGATTGTGAATCCCTGAAGGGCAGGGTTGTGGCTGTCCTGAGCCTTGTGGAGTTCCAGGGACAGAGGATGGCACATGTGTAATAACTAAACCAATCAAGTGGGAATGACCTTTTGTTTGTCTGTTTGTTTGTTTTCATAGTAGGAGTGAGAAGGAACAATATAAGACTGCCTTAAACTGCATTAGTCACACAGGACTCAAGAAAATACACCAACACCCTACAGGATTTATCACAAATAGAAAGGAGCTGTATTTCTAGTGGCCAGAAGAGGATCATGGTTTAGAACAAACAGGTGCCTTTTCAGTACATCATTGGATAAAATATTCTAACTTTATCCACAGATGAGAAAGGTGGAGGTGGCATTTTAGACTGAGGGTTGACGTTTTATGCTTGGTTAAACTTTGAATGCCAGGATTTAATCAGGCATTCAAAGGTAATTCTTCTGCAAGTAGATACTGAGACTGAGGAAGTGTGTGTGTGTGTGTGTGTGTGTGTGTGTGTGTGTGTGTGTGTGTGTGTGTGTGCATGTTGTTCAAGCACTGTAGGAAATATATGTAATCACACATTCATAGAACTCAAATAGCACTTTTTGAGGATGAATGTGTACAATAGTTTGTACCAGATGTTCTTAAAGATTTTTTTAAAAAAACTAAGTTTCCACATCATCCAGGAACTTAAAATATGACACAGAGATGCTTATACAAAGCGGTAGTGATGATAGAGAAGTGGTCCAAGAAGCATTCAGTGAGAGCATTGGAAGAAGAGCAATGGATGCTGGATGTTTGGAGGCAGGTTAGGATGGAAAATGGGCACCAGGAACTAGGACCAGGCCTCTTCTCAGACCTTGACATATTGGCAAGATGTTGGGAGACTGGGGGATGAAGCGAGCTCCCCAGCTAAGAGACAGTGGCTGGAAAACTCCACAAGGCAAGGAAACAGTAAGACATTTGGGCTAAGTCTCATGGAAAGTTAAACGTGAAGCAAACAGGGAAGCCAGAACCCGATGCTGTAAAACCTTGAGGGGTCCTTAGTGTCTATCTGGTCAACCATGGAATATGTGGTAGTTGGAAGAAAAATGGTCCCCATATGCTCAGCTCATACATTGAAATGCTTAGGCACCAGGGAGTGAAAGTGTTTGAAAGAATTGGAAGATATGGACTTGTTGAAGGGAGTGTTTCACTGAGGGGTGGGCTTTGAAGTTTCAAAAACCCAGTGTCTTTCTCTTCTCTCTCTCTCTCTCTCTCTCTGCAGGCATCAGAATGTAACTCTCATCTACTGTTCCAATACCATGCTCCCCACAACTGATGATAATGGACTAAAACTCTGAAACTGTGAGCAAGTCCCCAATTAAATACTTTCTTTTATAAAAGTTGCCTTGGTCATGTTGTCTATTCACAGCAAAAAAGCAGTGACAAGAAAGAGTGTTAGGCAAAATTTCTAAGAAGGCCAAAGGGATCTCACATATGTAAATACAACAAACCTATGAAGTATATCCAAAACAAGAAGGATTGTGAACAGCAGCATCATCCACTTAAGAGGCTGAATAAAGTGGTATTTTTTCCCCACATCCCACGGAATACCTCAGAGTTTGCTTTAAGATTGCACAGCTGCAGAACTGAGGAGATGTCTCAGTGGGTAAGGAGTTTGCAGCACAAGTGTGAAGACCTGAGGTCAGATCTCCAGCATCCACATAAAACCTGGGTACCATAGTATGTATCAGGATCCCAGGTGCTGGGAGAAAAGACTAGGTGGGTCCCAGAGTCCTGCAGATGCTGATCTAGTGGAAATGGCAAGCTTCAGGGTCAGTGAGAGATGCTGCCTCAAAAAGTAAGGTGGTGAGTCATAAAAGAGGATACCAGAGATCAACCTCTGGCTTCTGGGGTGTCCACAATGGATAAGTTCACCACCACCACCACCCTCTCCCTCTCTCCCTCCCTCTCCCTCCCTCCCCCCTTCTCTCTCCATTTTAAAATAAAATAAAAATATTTCATAGCAGTAGTAACATGCAGGTAAATGTCTAAGAGTTGTCTATAACTAAAATTCTGATTTATGAGGTTTCTAATTTCTGTAATCTATTATTTCTAGGGTCTAAATGAATGCCTAACCTTTGAGGGATACCCCAACAAATATCCAAAATATGAGAAGATAAACACACATATGAATGCTAAGAGGTGAGCAGAAGAACCCTGCCCAGTAGAGCTGCCTCCTGAACTAGTCATCCCAGGGAGATTCTTGCAGAGGGATAAGCTTCTTCACATAGAAACTTGGACATCTTCCAATCTAGGACAGCTGAGCCAGGACACAGCTCTGTTCAGAAGTGTCCTTTCCAGGAGAAGTTGCCAGAACCTTCTGGAATTCACCCAACCACTGCTTTACCAGTGAGCATAGGGAAGGGCAGTGCACAGCATGACAGGGGCATCTTAGGAAGCACACTTTGCTTTGGTCAATAGAGAGACAGCTGAGCTGACATGCTCACTGCCATGGGGCAAGAGGAGCGGTGCACCTTTGACCCAGAGGTGGCCTTGGAAACAACTCCCACATCTGTTTTGTTAATGAGCACAGAAGTTCTCATTAACACTGAGGGTTATAAAAAAAAATGAGCTCCTTTTTTATGTCCTCTTGGATTCCTAAAGTTTCTTTTTATTAGAGTTTCAAACCCATTTAGAAGTAGAAAGGACACAATAGCAGGACTGCATGTTCTCACTGTCCAGGTACAAGAATGATTAACTCGGGTCTAGTCTTGCACCTACTGCTCTGAGTGATATCCCTGCACCAACAGTATCAGCATCACTTGGGGACAGATCCTTGGGTCCCACAATACTGAATCAGACATTTATCTGTTCTTTCATATGTCCTGAAGGTGATCCGTAAGTACATTTTGATCTTAGAGCCTAGCTTCTGGCCCCACCCACTTCCACACTCCAATTGTCTCAAAGCAAGTTCCCTGGGGCATTTTAGAGGTAAATATCCCAGTAGCACGCATCTCTATTACGGTCCTCTTTAGCAATCACAGTGTCTATCGTCACCCACTCAAAACAGAGAAAGGTGCAGAAAAAATTCTTAGTGTAGTTCTTGGTGGTCCTAAGTATCACAACAGTCTGTTCTCCAACTGTGCCATACTCTTTCACCTTCCCTTCCTCCTCACCCATCATCCCCTCTGGCTGCAGTTTCTTTTCCTCCCCTCCCCTGTAACTCTTTCCTTATTTAAACTGAGATCCAAATTATTGTGCCTCTCACAGCTCTTTTAGCCACACTGTCTACAGTTTTCTTCCATACCTCTTTTTTCCCTCTTCCTTGGGGCTTATTGTGTTGATCGTGAAACTGTGATTTGTCCCTTATAAATCCCTCCATCTGGGTTTTATTGATGAGTTATACACATTGCCGTGTGGTGAGTTTCTTCATTCCCTAAAGACCCTGTGTGTTGGACCCAGAGCTGTAAAACACTCAGGCTTGGGGAGGTTCCTCCATGAACCTTGCTGTATGCTGCAATGAGCAGGCACATACTGCTGGCTGGCTCCCTTTGTAATGCTAGGGGCCTTCAACCCAAATGCTAAATCCTGCTCGTGTATTCTTGATGGCATTTCTTTTTGTGTATTTCACAGCATGCTTTCCTATAATGCTCCAAAGATCATGCATAGTTTTTTTTAACTATATATAAACTTATGGATTAGACATTTTCAATGACTTCTAATCCATTACAGTTTGAGCTTATTGGTGTCCACACATCTCAACTGTGGCTGTTGGGAGTCTGATGGGCTTGGCTTCAGAGTCCTTCTAACAGATGCCAGCAGTCTTTGAGGGAGTACCGTGCCTTCTGTTATGACAAGATGTTCCAGTCCCATCTTGTTCATTTCCTGCCCCAGATAAGGGAGTCAGGCTTTTCTCCAAGGAGTCATGGTTCCATTTACTAAGTACTTCAAAATATTTTAAGATCGAAATCAACATAGCTCAAGATGCTCTTTGCACTGCACTGGCTATTTTTTTATAAGCCTTTCAACTGGACAGAGCTAGGAAACACCTAAATATATTTTGAAGATGACATATGAGCTCAGACTTATAATTCCAAGTTTAATACTGGATGATAATGCCGAAACTTATTCATCATATATCTTTGTTCACTTCCTTCCCCATCAAGTATCATCAAGTCTAACCAACAAGGTAGTTAGTCATCAGTTGTATCTTATGCTGGTGTGCCTACCCAGCAGCCTCGGGATGGTAGGATGAGTGTTATCAGGGAGAATTTTCTTTCTAGCTCTTTTTAGCTTTAGGATGTAGCTCAGGAAGCACATACAGATGATTATATTCCATTGTCAGGCAAAGCCATCCCTCTCTCCTACCAAGGAGATGCCAAGTTTCATTCATTTGTTTTATTTCATTTATGGTTCTTATAGGTTGCTTTTTCCTTCAAATTTAATTTTGTTTTCCAAGTATATATAGTATCTCCATGCCTCAGAAGTATAAACTAAGTTGTGGGGAGGTGGAATCAGGGGTATCTCTGGAACTTGCTGACCAGCTAACCTAGTTGAATCACAGGAAGGGGAAGAGAAGAGAATTTAATCTTTGAATGTGGAGAACTTTTCATCTTAACTTTAACTGTGGAGCATCTGAAAGCAACAAACAAGGGGCGAACCATCTTGAAGAATGGGAAGAGGTGTTTATCAAAACAGGACTAAGAAGTAAGGAGTCTGAAAAATGGACAGGAAAGCAAAACCAAAAAAAGCAGTTTTGGTTTGTTTCTTTAAAAATGCTGGTGTACAATAAACACTGAATGCAATTGGTAAACTTTTAAATAAATATAATATTGGGATACATAAGAAAGTCAGAAGTAATTAAAATCTATTATAATTGTGTCTCGGGGTTAGGACTGTACTGTGTTTTAAGGAGAATCTGCTTAAAATGGAAGGGAAAGATGTCAAATTATTTTACTTTTAACCACTCTAGGGCCATCTTGAGAAGGAAAGTCCAAATAATTTAAAAACTAGTCCCATATCCCTACTAATTTCAAACCAGTACTTTATCCAGGTCAGGTATCAAGCAGAAGAAAAAGCTGTATAGACAACAGGAAGAGAGGAAAGCCAACATACACAACTGAGGTTCTAAAAGGAAGAGAGAGGCAGCATGAAGCAACCAAAGACATAACAGCCATGTTGCCCATTGAGTGAAGCCCACTCAGGCCCCAGAACCATTTCCAGATATATCACAAACTCTTAAAATCCCAAATCAAAACAAGACTAGCAGAAGCAGGAAGAGGAAAAGGCATTACACGTAGAACAGTCATAAGAAAGATGACTGGCATCAGAAACGATGGCAGCCAAAACATGGAACGACATACTTAAAATCAAACAGGAGGAAAAAGATTCAATTACCAACTTGCATTTCTACTTACAGCAAAAGAAATGACTTTCAAATACGAAGGCAAAACTTCAATAGGCAAAATTAGTGTCTAATCCTATTTATATGAAATGACCCTAATGGCAGATCAGTGGTTTCCCTGAACTGTTGAGTCTAAAATAAATTTCTACCCAAAAGTAGGTGGGGGAGGGGCTGGAGTTTTCTGGAGAGAGCAACATAACTCTACACAGTTATTAGTGATCACTAAAGTGTATACTTAAGATGAATAGACTTAAGGTATAAAAGATACACCTTGATAATATTACTAAGGAATGTAAAGAAAAGATGAAAAACTTTCTCAAGGGAAAAATACCCAGGGGTGGTGGCACACACCTTTAGTCCCAGCACTTGGGAGGCAGAGGCAGGCAGATCTCTGTGAGTTTGAGACCAGCCTGGTAATGTTGAAGCAAAATTTTATGGACTAGAAGCTCAGAGGAAGAAGGGGAAAAAACAGAATAATTGTGGAAACTAGGGTTGGGAGGAATGAATATGGAGCACCAGAGCAATGAATTCATAGGAAAATAAAAAATGCTCTTATTATATTCATATTTAACCACAGTTATTCAAAAAATTAACAATAATGAATATTAGGGTTTTACCCTATATGGGAGTAAAATATATAATAAGAACACAAAAAAAATCATAGGAATACAAATGAAAATGTACTGTCATGATTTTCTTACTTTCAAAAAGTAATAATGATATTTCTTAAAGTAAATAAGGGTAGGTTAAAGACATATTTGTCATTGCTAGACCAGACAAACATCAAAATGTAGAGAAGGGAGACTTTAAATGACAAACCCATGGAAGAGAACAAATGATACTCCCCCCCCCCAAAAAAAAAACCCAAAATAAAACAAGTTTTACCCAAGAAAAGGAGAAAAAGAATAGGAATGTTGAGCACATGGAAAAAAACCGAAAATCAACTCTAAGATGATGGATTAAATGAAAACAGCTGATAATGACTTTAAATGTCAATGGATGGTAAACATTTCAATTCAAAGAAGAAACAATCAGACGATCAGACTGCATAGATAGAAATAAAACACAGGCCCTCCCTTAGATAAAGATCTGTAATCTACAGACCCAAACTGAAAATAGGCTAGCAAGTATATATAATCAGGAGTGTCTGCATTGATAGCCCAGGAGGTAGATGAAGAGGCGCGATTAGGAGACAGGGATACATATGTCTCCATTTTACAATCAGCAAAAGCATTCCAGCTGTTGGTGTGAGCGCACCTCCCGATGAAATCTCCAGGTCCACAAGGAAGAAAGTGACACAATTAAAGACGCAAACAGCTTTGCACTTACAGTTAGGTGTTTTAATGCCCCTCCCCCTAGTCTTAGGAGAAAAGATGTCAGCAAAGATAAAGGAAGATTTAAACAGCTCTACCAGCAAACCTAAGCTCATTGATATTCATAGACTCACCCAGTAGCTAAAGAACACAAATGATTTTCGTGTGCACGCAAGAATGCCCGCTGCTGTGTTTGGACTGAAAAATGCCCACCCTTTCATAGGCTCCTGTGTTTCAACTCGGTCTCTAGTTGGTGGCACTGTTTTGGGGGAGGTTATGGAACCTATAGGAGGTAAAGTCTTGCTAAAGGAAGTATGTCACTGAGAGTGGACTTAGAGGTTGTACAGCCTTGTCACGCTTCCTGTTCTTTTGTCACACTTCCTGTTCTCTCTCTTCCTCTCTGCTTCTGCTGCCATGCCTACCCTGCAGTGATGGACTCCAGCCCCTGTAGGCTAAAATAAGATATTTCCCCCTACTTTGCTTTTGTCAAGGTGTTCTATCACAGTAGCAGAGAAGAAAGTAATGTTTAATAATTTTTATGTGAAAAGGCCAACATTTTCATAACTCTTGACATGAAGATTGTACATGGAATTAAGCTACAATCCTACAAAATAGGATACTGAGTAACCTCAGGTGCCTGAAATCAAATTATCCTATTCTGAGTCACCCTTCAGCCAGAGAGGCATTCTAAAAGAAAGAATTTTTAAAGACTATTTTAAACCAAATGATAGTGGCATAATCAATCTCAACTAAAGCAGGACTTGGGGTGGATTTCATAGCCTTGGGTGCATATCAATAAGAAGAGTGTAAAAGCCAATGAGATTAAGCACCAATACCAACTCATTCAGATAACAGAGAAGGGGGAAATACCTCATTATTCACTTTACCAGGGCAGCAGAATAAAATTCCTGACATTTAGCAAAGCCATTTATATAATCTTTCTTCAGTGATGACACAAAAATCACAAGTTGTCTAAATATCTATTTGCAATAACATAATAATAAAATATTCCTAATAGTATCTCTTTGACTTGCACCAAGTACTAAAGGCTAATCAAATAAATTATTGTAAGTCTGTGGGTTGAATCATTATACAGTTTTTTGCAAGTATGTTCTCAAGGCAATTAATGCTATAAGGAAAGGTGTAAGTTATGTGAGACATGCATATAATTATGTTTCCTTGTTGTGAGAATACTTGTACATATGTGAAGCTGAGAAGGAAATGTGTCAGTGTATTAACAGCTCTTAACTCCAGATAGAAGGAATCACCACTAATTCTGCTCTCCCTTTTTATTTCATTTTATTTCCTAAATCCCCCTGTGATATAATCAGGCCACTTTAATTGTGGGAGAGAATAAAACCTTAACTGGTTGTTTAAAAGAAAATTCTGGATGGGATGCTATATGTAATTCATATGATAGTATTTCTCTGAGGACCTTTGAAATTAGTGAGTCTAAACCTGTATTTTATATTGGGAAAATTGAGTTCGTCCCATCTGGGGTGGACATACTTAATTGGTACATCACGTGACACAGCAATGATGGACAGAATTAAGCCAAAATCTCCATCACCCTCTTCCCCACACCTGTCTTCTTCCTAAGACGCCATGCAGAGTGCATTATCATACCAAGCATATGGAAACTCGTCAGATTTACTCAGTTATCTTAATCCCAAGAGCCCAGAGGATTTATTCTGTCTTGGTTTACTGTCCTAGTTTTGTGGTGATAAAACTTCATGACTAAAACCAACTTTGGGAAGAAGGGACTTGCTTCACCCCCAGTCAACAGTCCATCACTGTGAGAGGCTAGAGCAGGAACTCAAGGCAGGTATGTGGATACAAAATTAAAAGACCATCGGAAAACTTTGCTTTCTGGCTTGTTCAGCTTGCTTTCTTATATAATCCAGGACCACCTACCCAAGGGTGGTATCACCAACAGTGGCTGCGGCCTCCCAAATCAATCATTAATCAAGACTGTGCCCCACAGACATAGCACACAGGCAAAACTGATGGAGGCAAGCCCTCAATGAAGGTTTTCTCTAGTTTGTATCAAATTGACAAAAATTAACCAGCACATTAACTCAAATGTAAAGCTTTAGAATCTATACTTACAAGGAAGCCTACCATTAATAAGCTCAATAAAAACAGGGTAGACTTTTGTCCCTCCTTACATTTTAATATTGTTCTGTTTGCTACAATGTAACAAATTAGCAAAATTTCAGACAGCCAATAAAATTACCAAAAGCATAAAAATGTGCTTACTGCACTATTCAGAGTGTTCAAATAAATTGACCAGCCCTCAGAAAACCTGCCCTGTTCTGCTCAGGGGTCATCTCCAACTCAGTATTTGGGCCAGCTCACTCAGAGACATCTGTGTAACAGAGACTTTTTCAGAGAACAAAGGCTGCATGTCTTCCTTGGAATACTGATAAGTCAATCAAAACTGTGTGAGAATACGTGAGCAGGATGTCTCACCAAGCACAGTCTGGAGAAGGCAAAGGGGTGAGATGCAGGACTCCAGCAGAATGCTAGTGAGTGATTAAAATGAGCAGCCGTTGTTTGTGAGCTGTCTTGTCTAGATTTCCAGCCACAGCAGCACAGTCAGGAAACTGGGGTCATGCTCATATCGCTTTCTTTTCTATTACAGTGTATGACTTTATTTTGTGTAAATGTGAGGGTGTGCATTTGCCCTGGTAAGAGTGCAGAGGTCAGAGGACACCTTTTGGGGGGAGTTTGTTTTCCTCTTTCACCATGTCCCCAGGGTGAAACTCAGATCCCTGGGCCTGGAAGCAAATATATTTACCTGTTGAGCCATCTTGGTGGCCTTTATATCACTCTGTAAGTTGATGAGATCAAATGACCATTTTTTGGGTATATCTAAGATAGCTGAACTGAAAGTCAGTAGGCAATTCGAGAGTACATTTTAATTCCCTAAGTATTTTAACAAGAGAACAATGGGAAGATTCACATTTAATGGCAGGACTAGTGTGGTGGAACACAGCCTCCATGAAAATTAATATGATATGCCATTTGTCTTTATGGAGTTATAATGCGAAGCAAGAATTTGAGACAGTGGCCAGCCTTTCCTCTGTGATATAAGAGACATGGTATTGGAGGGGGGGATCTTTATCCCTCTAATCCCATTGTCAAGCTGGAGCCCCACAGTGGTCACTCTGTATATATCGTTAAAGCTTTTCCTTGTCATATTGGAGACAGCTTCTGGGGCCCTCGCCATTCCGCCAATGGGACTGACTGTTGGGTCTGTTCTACTTCCTTTCTGTTGCTGTGATAAAATGCTGTAGCAACTTGGAGAGGGAAGGATTTGTTTGGCTTACACTTCCAGGTCACAAACTATCACTTAGGGAAGTCAGGCAATAACTGAAGCCGAGACCACAGAGAAATGCTGCCTGCTGGCTCCCTGGGTATCACATGCTCAGCTGGCTTTAATATACAGCCCAGAAGAAGCACATGCCTAAGGAAGGTGCCGCCCACAGTAGGCTGGGTTCTCCTACATCAATCATTAATCAAGAAAACATCCCACAGATTGTCTACAGCCTAATTTGATGGAGGCATCATTTACCCATATCCATACTTGATTGCCATCAGCATGAAGTACATTGCTAAAAACATCCTGATTTTCAATAGAAAAAATAAGATAGAAAAAAAATCCTTTTTTCTTCCCAAACCAGCAACTTCAGAACAAATGTCAAAATTTAGGAATATTGGTTCACTGATAATATCATGTGCTTTACACGTTTCAAGAATTTTATCATCCATTTATCATGTACAAAGTACTACAGGAGTTACAAGTAAAGTGAGGCTGGATGAAGAAACAGCTGTTAAGAGCCCCTGGTCTTAGGGCTGGGAGGTGGCTCTGTAACGAGAGCTTTCTGGCCCGGCTGTTCCTGCTACCCTGCTCAGCCCCAAATAAACACACAAATGCTATATTAACTATGAAACTGTTGGTCAGTGACTAGGGCTTCTTATTGGATAGCTATGTCTTAATAATTAACCCATTTCTATCTACCTATGTCTTGCCATGAGGCTGTGGCTTACCTGGTAATGCCCTGGCATGTTGTTACACCTTAGCAGCATCGAGACTCTGTGTAGCGGGCTCACTCTGCTTACCTTTCCCAGAATTCTCCTTGTCCTCCTGTCACCTGTCCTCCTGCCTCATTGGCCAAGCAGTGTTTTATTCATTAACCAATAAGAGAAACATATATACAGAAGGACATCCCCCATCAGTGGCTCAGTTAGCAAACGCTTGCCTTGTAAGCACAGGGACCTAAGTTTGATCAGAACCTCTGTAGTGACAATATACTACTGATAAATCTGGATGTGTGTTGCTACGATTGGGCCATGCTGTCATTGTCATGTGAGGGCCATGCTGATTCCAGGGGTCTGGACCTTTACCTGGGGACGTGCTGGTGTCCAGGAACCCTCACTGCCACTGGGGCCTTGCCTATCTGGGTGGGGTGACATCCAGACCTGGGCTGATGCCAAGGACCATGTCTGGGTCTTTGGTCCTACCACAGCCAGGTTCTGGACAATAACCTGTGATGTTTTTGGTGTCTGGGGATTGCACAGCTGCCAGAACCATCCTGATCTGAGTAGCCAGTGTTTCTTCCTGCAGCCAGGATGTCAACCAGGACAAACTGCTGCCTGAGGCTATGTGGTCCAGCTGCAGCTGGGTTATGTGTTGAAGTACATGGCCCATGTCACCACCAAAGGTCACATGGAAGCCTGAGGTCTGGGCCACAGTCTGTGGCCTTGTTGGAGTCTGAGGGCCATGCTGTAGGTGGCGCCATACAGATCTGATTGGTTTGTGCTGCCACTTGGGATCATGGTATTATCTGGAACCAGGTTGCTGTCAAGGGCCATGTCTGGATCCATGGACCTATAACAGCCATAGTGTGCGTGGACATATGTGACTCTGTTTCCACCAAAGGTCATGTGAATGCCCAGGGTCAGGTCAGCCACCACAGTCTATGTTGGTGTCTGAGGGTCATGATGCAGCTAAGACCATGCAGATTTGAGTGACCTGTGCTGCTCCCCAATGCCATGGTGATATCTCAATCAGAGATGCAGCTGAAGGCTATGTCTGGGTCCATAGACTACTGCAGCCTGGGTCTGTGTTGATGTCCGAGGCTCCTGTTACCACTGAAGGTCATGTTGGTGTCTGAGAGCCACACTGCTGCTGGGGCCATGCTGCTCTGAGTGGCATGTACTGCTACCTGAGCAATGGTGACATCCAGATCTGGCCGTTGCCTAGGACCATATCTGGGTCTCTGGTCCTACCATGGCTGAGGTCCGTGTTGTAGTTCAAGTCCCACATTGCCACCAAAGGTCATACAGAACCCCAAACCCCTGGATTGGGGCCGCAACTTGAGGCCTTGGTGGTATCTCCCCAGGGGCCATGCTGGCACCAGAACTATCCTAATTTGAGTGGACAGTGCTTCTACTTGGAGCCAGGATATTGTCCAGGCCCAAGCTGCTGCTTAGGGCCATATCTGGGCCCGTGGTCCAACTGCAGCTGGAGTCTGTGTGGATGTCTGTGGACCATGTCACCTCAGGGGCCATAGGAACCATGTGTATGAAATTAGAGGTCCATCCTGAGCTGGCTCTGCCCTTCACTGGCCCAGGGAAAGCTGGCCCTACCTTTCACTGAACACTGCAGCAAGAGAGCTAGCCCAACCCTCACAGGAGAATTGACCCCTGGTCACCTATCACACCTCTCACAGGGGAGGGAGAACTGACCCTTTTGGTGTGGGCTTGGGGAGCTGGCTCTGCCCTCTTGTCTGAGGCAGACAGCCATAGTGGCCCAGAATGACCAGTTTAGCTACCACCCAGACCCACAGCTAGGCTTTGGGTTGGCCACCCTAACATCTGCCCCATCTGGGACCTGCTAGAGTTCACGAAGGTGCTGGCCCTGTGGAATAATACCCACAGTATCTCCATGTCTTAGCGTGGGCGTGGGAGATCCCAAAGAAGTTACACCGAGCATCCAAAGAAGATGGTGTACCAGAACAGAGAGGCCTTGAACCAGACGAAGGACTCATTGAAATGAACATTTGCTAGTAAAGGTGATTGAACAAAAGGGTAAACTATGTGACACACTGCTCCCAATGCCACCAGGACGAGTGAAGAGGTATTGAAGAGGTGGGAAAGAAGAAACAGAGATTTTTCATTTGTTTGTTTGTTTGCTTTGTTTGTGGGACTTTTGTTTGTTTTGTTCTGTCTCTGCTTGCTTTGTTTTGTTTGGTTTGGTTTGATTTTTTAAATTTTCTTTGGGGGAGGCAATGCAGGAGTGAGGGGAGAATGTGGGGGGACCAGGAAGTGAGCAGAATTAGGGTGCATGATGTGCAATTCCCAAAGAAGCGATAAAGAAATTATGTTTAAAAAAATAAAGCTGAATGTGGTGGTGTGGAATTTTAAACCCAAAGCTGGACAAGCAGAGATAGGGAGATCTCTGGGCTTACTGGTCAACCAGCTTAGCTCCTTGCAGTAAATCACACCCATCTCTGGATGAGCGGCACTGTTCAGGCCTCTCTCACTCATATCCAGGCTTCCTACCACACCTGCTGAGAGTCTTCAAAGCCCATCTCACATTTGACAAATCCCTCTTCTCTGGCATCTATTACAACCATTTTTATCTATTACCTAGACTCCTGCCCAAGAACCCTGGCTGGTCTCCTAGCTTCCTTCCTGGTTTCAATAAACTCTCTATCCACATTGCATAGAGGCCAGGCTAATTCAACTTTTATAAAGCCATTATTGGTCCACATCATGTGTTCTCAGCCTTCCAACAATATCCTTTGATGCCATTGACCCATTATCTAAATCTCCATCCTTTATTCTCTCCAGCATCACTTATTATCTCTGCATCTATTGTCTCATGTTTCAATTGGTTTCCCTTATAGCAATGATATCCACAAGGGCAGGAACACTGATGGATTATTGGGTATCGAATCCCATAGCATCAGTAGTAGTGTATGGAAAAAGTAGTCCTTCACTAAATATTTGATGCATGAATTAATGAATGGGAAGAAATTGAAGCAAGGGGTCTACCAAGATGGCCCAGTTGGTAAAGACACTTGATATCAAGCATGCTGACCTGAGTTTGATCCCTGGGACACACATAAAAGCAGTTGAAAACCAAGTCCAACTATTAGTTCTCCTGTCACCATACACTCTGCTACAATAGACAATACACACATTAATTAAATATAAAAATTAAAGAAAAAATGAAAGCAAAATGTGTTACTACTCATCACAAAAGAATACTGTATCCACAGTGTGTGTCCAACTTCCAGCTTGCTTTCTTCCTTTTTTCATTTATTTATTTGCCAGAACAATGCTCGATGTTGAAAGAGTTTTGGGCAGGTGATAAAGCTGGACTTGAAAGATTTTTGAGTAGGTAATAAGGCGTGGACCAAAGTAATTGGAGAGCAGCTGAATACAAAGATGGAGGCTGCTTCAGGCAGGTAGCCCCACTGGGTCTGGGGAATTCAAAGCCACCAACTACATAGTTGGTGATGTTAAAAACTGGTCTAATTCTTCACATACCGAGACAAGTGGTGATCTGAGAAGGGCCACGGGGAGGAATCACTGCTGTTTATATGCTGAGTTGAAAAGGCTTTGCACTCCTGTAATTGGAAATTCCCTTGAAACAGCAGGCACTCATGGTCTCTGGAACTCATGGATCTGGAACCTGGGAAAGGATGATGCTAACTCAAGCAGAACACTATCCCAGAGCTTGCCTTTCTGTGGGCACCATTCTAAGCTCCCAACAACACAGCACATGCCTCCAATCTCACCACTCAGGAGGAAGGGAGAGTTAGGTGAACCTTTGTGAGTTGCAGGCCAGCTAGTGAGATCAATTTAAAAAGGGAGGAAGGGAGGGAGAGAGAGAATAGGAAAGGGAAGGGAAGGGAAGGGAAGGGAAGGGAAGGAAAGGAAAGGAAAGGAAAGGAAAGGAAAGGAAAGGAAAGGAAAGGAAAGGAAAGGAAAGGAAAAGGCTGGAGAGGGGCTGGAGAGATGGCTCAGCAATTAAGAGCACTGGCTGCTCTTCCAGAAGACCTGGGTTCAATCCCCAACATCTCCATGGGCAGCTCACAACAATCTCTAACTCCAGTTCCAGGTGATCTGATGCCGTCTTCTGGCCTCTGCAGGCATAAAAGTAGTGTACACACATACATGCAGTCAAAACACCAATACACATAAAGTAAAATAATAACTGAATTTAAAAAGTCAGTTAACCAAAGAGTTGAGAGCCAAACCTAAGTTTCTAGTGGAGCTCATTTAACCACACACCACTTCTCAACTGGGGAGACTACATATAGCCCTTGAACTAACTTGAGTAACTTACAGTAAGTTCAACAAGCCACCTTCCCAGCACCTGCCCTTCCTGTAGGGAACAGAAGCATCAATATTTGTTTTTTCTGAGAGGCTCAAATGAGTTAATAGATACAGGTAAAGTGAGAACTGGGGGAGCTACCATCTTTGTAGCTAGAGGACCATCTTGAATAGAAGCACTATTGCTTGGCTACATGCAGAGTCGTGCACCGGACACATGCCCAGCTATGCATGGCCTCTGCATTCTTGTTCACCCAGTGTTCCCAGCTTTTGTGTTTCCAGAGCCTAGGACTCTTCCTGCATCTGAGGGCTCCCAGCCCAAGCTTTCCATTCCATTGCTGGCATTTCTCTGTGACACCGAGTTTTATTTCTGTGTGTCAATCTGTTAACAACCTAGCATTCAAATGGAAAAGCCTCAGGCCTGGAAACTTGACTTCTTACTGCTGACCAGTGAAATCTACAAGCATGACAGTTGTGGCTGCCTCCTTTTGCTTCTCATCTGGCTTCCTCAGTCAGGAAGCCATGCCCTGTGTAGCAATGTTCTGCACTCTGAAAGGCTTTATCACTGAGCTGCAGCCCTCTCACAAGATAAACAGGTGAAAAACACAAAAGCTCCTCTGGTGAACAGCACACATCACTGCACGGGCAAGGCTGGCCAGCTCTGCTCCAGCACAGTGACTCAGTAGGACCTGAGAGATAGATACCATTGCCATATTGAACCAAAACAAAGCCTGCACCTAGCCATGGATGTTTCTTGCAGTTAATGCTACAGATTTATTTTACTTACTAATTTATTTATTTTATTTGTATGTATTCTTTTTGTGTAAATGTGTACACTTGTGTGCCAATGCCTCCGGTGGCCAGAGGAAGGTGCCAGATTTCCCAGAGCTGAACTTCCTGGCTTGAGCTGCCAGACATGGGTGCTGGGAAGTGGACTCTGATAAGCCTCCTTAAATGCTGATAAATCTCTCTAGCTCAGACTTGGTTTTTATTATAAATAGGTTGTCACTTGGAACTCAGTGTGCTTATACTGTCCCCCCCTTTTTTTTAACCTCTGCTAGTCAACATTTGTAGATGAGAGAGTCACCTGTTTCTGTTCAACTACAAGTCAGTGGTTCAGCTGTTAAGCATTGTTGTCTTTCTCAGAATCTCACTAGATCACAACAGCCAGTAGGAGGTTTAAACTGAGCAGAAAGGTGGAGATTAACCTAAGTGTTAAAGCCAAGAAGGGAACTGCAGGGAACACCTCACCCACAGCTCCAAAATTGCAGTTCCTAGCCAGTAACCTCTGTTTACAGAAAGGTTAGATTTGGTGATTTTCCAAGACACTGTTGTCTTACCCCAGCCAATCTATGGTAACCAGCATGTTCAGATGGCTCTACCTAGGATGCTACAAGTCCACGGCTAATGAAGTGAAAAGGATGGATTGATAAAAATGAATGAATTGTGGTTTGTAGCTAAATCTCTAAGAAGAATGCATTCCTTCCTGATTGATCTCATCCTGCCTCTTTCCCTTCCCAGCACTGACTTTAGGGATCTGTGACCAGAGCTGCAAAGTGGCATTTTTAGAACTGGGTACCTTCATCATCGTCCCCTTGACTGAATGGTCATAGGTCATAGACTCCGCAGGGCCACTGACAGCACTCACAAAAATAGCTACTTCAGACCAGACCCTCTCTCCGACACATTAGGCATAAAGAATCTTTCCAAACATGCCTCATGCTCTGTAACTTTCTGGAAGATGAAAGCCCCCCCTTCCCCAACACACAGGCTCCTGGTCAGAAACAAGAGTTGTGAGGGTAACACTGGGACACTGAGAGGGAGCCTTAGAGAGGTCACAGGAAGAGAAGTCTCATTTCCACAAAGGAAGATGACAAAGGGCAATCTAAGAAGGATCTGAGGACAAGTCTCCCATGCACCACCCAGCACCTTTGTCATATTCTGTGGGTGTATTTGGGGGTGGGACATTCTGAAGGGCTGGAATATGTCTGTATGTACCCCAGAAAAGTGGAGCTGTGGGACTTGCGAGACCTGGTGAGATCTTACAGACCCCAAAAGGCCAAACCTTAGTTACAGATGGCATGGCAAAAGTGGCCCACCACCATCCCCGTGCATGCTTTGCTCTGAGTAAAGGGGACTGTACTCCTTTCATATGGCCAGGGAATGTTCTTAGCTCCAGACACAGGCTGGGAAGGAACCTGTTCTGATGGCAAACATCCCTGGGTAACCACAGTTAGTTCAGAGATGCAAGGCCCATTCATCACCCACGCTGTGTCTCTGACTAATGCTCATTTCCACTCTTTTAGAGAGAAAAACTATGCAAAGTTGCTGGGACAGAGTTTAATTTCCCGAGTGGCAGAGAAGGAAGCACTGATTTATTTATAGAGGAGAGTGGTAGCAAACATGCATTTTCAGCATGATCAATGGGCATGCTTATCCTCTCTCTCTCTCTCTCTCTCTCTCTCTCTCTCTCTCTCTCTCTCTCACACACACACACACACACACACACACACACACACACACCATGTTATCAAGCTTTAATCCATTGTAGGTATAAGTGACATTTTCAAAATCCATGGTATTTCCTTTGCAATGCTGATATGGACCTTAATCCAAGGAGCCATACACCTTTGTCTATTGTCTTAGGAATGACAGACTTCTTCCTGACTTAGGGTCTGACCCAGGATCTGTTTTGTGCAATCATCAACTGCTGTCTTCTTACAGTGACAATTTCTCTTGGATGTCAGTCACTTCAGTCTCAGAGTCTTTTATTAAAAGTTTAGAGATTTTAGGTTATGTGCCTGTGAGCGTTTGACACTGTACACACTCATACAACATATCTCTGTGGTGTGTGATGTGTGTGTGTGTGTGTGTGAACACACACATGCATGTACATGTGTTCATGTGCAGAATAAATGACTGTGATTAAAAGGAATTGTGCATACCACTCTGGGTAGGGGGTTTCCAAGAACCTTCACTATTTGGTAGACCACTTGACCTCATTTGGCCTAGGAGTGGCTCAGTTGGTAAGGTGCTTGCTGTCAAGCCTGAGGCTCCCATAGCCCCTGCTTACACAGGCCGCATTGCAGCATGCCCCTGTACCCAGCATTGCAGCATGCCCCTGCACCCAGCACTGCAGCATGTCCCTGCACCCAGCACTGCAGCATGCCCCTGTACCCAGCAGTGCAGCATGCCCCTGCACCCAGCACTGCAGCATGTCCCTGCACCCAGCACTGCAGCATGGCCCTGTACCCAGCATTGCAGCATGCCCCTGTACCCAGCAGTGCAGCATGCCCCTGCACCCAGCACTGCAGCATGGCCCTGTACCCAGCATTGCAGCATGCCCCTGTACCCAGCACTGCAGCATGCCCCTGTACCCAGCATTGCAGCATGCCCCTGCACCCAGCACTGCAGCATGTCCCTGCACCCAGCACTGCAGCATGCCCCTGTACCCAGCAGTGCAGCATGCCCCTGAACCCAGCAGTGCAGCATGCCCCTGTACCCAGCAGTGCAGCATGCCCCTGAACCCAGCAGTGCAGCATGCCCCTGAACCCAGCAGTGCAGCATGCCCCTGAACCCAGCACTGCAGCATGCCCCTGTACCCAGCAGTGCAGCATGCCCCTGCACCCAGCACTGCAGCATGCCCCTGTACCCAGCATTGCAGCATGCCCCTGCACCCAGCACTGCAGCATGTCCCTGCACCCAGCACTGCAGCATGCCCCTGTACCCAGCAGTGCAGCATGCCCCTGAACCCAGCACTGCAGCATGCCCCGGCACCCAGCACTGCAGCATGTTCCTGTTTACAGAGCCAGCACTGCAGCATGCTCCTGTAGCCCAGCACTGGGAGGAAGGGGAGAGACAAGTCCCTGGATGATATTAGCCAGTCTAGCCAATCAGTAATCCCCAGGTTCAATGAGAGACCCTGTCTCAAAAAATAAGACAGAAAAGATGGGGTTGGTGGCTCCTGCCTGTAAGCCTGATTATTCTGATGCCAATGCCTTGGCTCTGATGTTTAGCTATAGTCACGTCAGCTGTTAGCACTGAGGGAGGCTGAGTGGAGGGCCCAAGGGACCTCTTTGTATTGTCTTTGTAGTTTCCCACAGCTCTATAATTATTCTAAGATGAAAAGTCTAAAAATTCCAAAACACAGACTACACCCTGAACTAATTAAGTAAGAGTGTCTGAGGGCAGAAATCCAGACTCACCTTTTTAAGCTCCATACTCAGGCCAGGGGACTGGTAGTCACTGACCTTACTGAGCCAGCCACCCTGTATTCAATCCCCTCCTATAAAACTTATCATATTCACAGGAAGAAATAGTATATAAATTATCAACCAAAATAATGTGAGCTCTCTAATAGTCATGGCAACTTTCAGGGAAATCTCAGGAGAGAGTTTATATAAGCGCCAGGCAGAATGCTGGTGATTATATAATTTTATACTAATTTTATTAGTAATTCCTAGATTGTATTTCCATGGACAGCAGCTAGCCCTAAAAATCTCCCCATGACTATTTGCACTGGCAGAGACAATATGCATAAAAGATTCAGTACTTATTTCATTAAAACATATACACAACTGGGTGTGGTGGCACACACCTTTAATCCCAGCATCAGGGAGAGAGAGAGAGAGAGAGAGAGAGAGGCAGGTGGCTCTCTATATGTTTGAGGTCAGCATGGTCTACATAACTTCCAACTCGTTCAGGGATATATAGTGAGACACTGTCTCAAAAACAAAATAAACCAAAACAAAAATAATAAAAAATAAGTACCTTTGCCACATGAAAAGTAATTATAAGCATAATTCCATTTTAATAGGAATACTTGAATGGCAAATTATTCATATTACATAACTGATTGTTTCTCTAAATACTCCAAAAAAGGCCAAAAATATTACTTAGACAATGACTTGAAATGCCACTGAATTTGCAGTAGACTTTCTCCTCCATCTAAAATTCTATGTCTCTGCTAGGAGGTGCTGTGGGCCATCCCAATGTGATGTGTGATATTAAGATTCTTTCTGAACAACATTCACATGTCCATAGGCACAGCCAGTGAGGAAATATTGAGAGACATAAACAGCATAAACATTGCAACAGATGCCTCAAAACTAAAAAGGAACAGAAAGTACAATTATCAATAATTATACAGGAATGAAATTGACAACCTAGAGGAAAGAGGTGCCTGTGCTTCTATAAAAACTCATTGAAAGAGACAGAGATAGAGAGACAGAGAGACCATGACCCTAATTTTGTTGATGAGAAATGAGAGGCTCAGAAATGGAGAAAAGCAGTTAGAGGACAAGGGGGTGAGTGTGTTCCTGTAGGAGAGAAGCAGGATTCTAACCCAGTCCCTGTGTGCAATGAACACACACAGAGGATCCATTCATCCTCATGTCTAGATCCATTGTTCCATCTACACTTAAAGATAGTTATTGGATTCCCTCAAATTCACCAAATAAGAAAATGGAGTCTCAGAGGAGTTGACGGACCCCACCAAGTTCAACAGCTAAATAATGAGACTGGTAGAACTCCGAGGTCTTTCCAATGTTTGCTTTGTGAGACCTGTCTTTACTCAGGAATTGGACCTTGGTGTGCCACAGAAGCTCCTCAGTGCCATCATTTGGGGGTCAGCACTAAGAGTTCATAGCGGAGCAGCCTCTGCAAAGAGACAGGCTACCAGATGTCCACAGGCTGTGGAGTGAGGCAAAAACAGCATGTTCCTTCAGTTTTGGGCCAACAGAGGTAGTTTCCGGCTTTTACACTGAAGCTAAATCTCAGACAGATTACATGGCATACATGTGTCCTAAGGATTTCCTCCAGAACATTTGTATTAGTTACTTCTGTTGCTGAGAAAACACCATGACCAGAAGTGACGTATGGAAGAAGGGGCTCATTTTGGTGTTGAAAGATTTTCTCTGTCAATAAAGGGCGGGTTAAGGAACTCTGTGAACACCCGAGTAAAAGAATAGCAAACATTTATTTAGGGAACACCCACACACTGAAGGTAAAGTGCTGTCGTGGTCTTCTGCCCTTGGAGGCTCAGGATACTGTGATGCACAATGATGGTCAGACATCCCTATCATTTCAGCTTACAGTTGCAGCAGTCAAGTCCAAAATCGGGGAGAGGCATGGCAGCAGCAAGCAGGAGCAGGAAGCCAAGAGGTTGTGTCTTTATTCACTCACAGAAAAAGCACACTGAAAGTGAGGGAAGGCTATATACCCTCAAAGCCCACCCCAGTGCCATCCTCCAGCAAGGCTGTATAGGCAAGCTCCCTAATGTTCCCCAACAGCACCACCAATGGACGTAAGACCAAGTGTTCAAAGATGTGAACCTGTGGAGGACATGTCTTTATTCAAACTACCATAACATGTGTTCATCAAACCCTAAAGAGGGAGGGCAATTTTAACTATGCCATTAAAATCAACTCAGAACATTGGAAATGGCTCTAAAGGGAAATTATTAAAATCATATACTGGTCAAGAGCAATTAAGGGTTAACTGGTAATTGGTGACACAAAAAACAATAAGTTAAATATGTCATAGGTTCATTGTTATATTTTTGGTTGTGAGCCTAGTCTTTAATGGCTGAGCCATCTCTCCAGCCCTATTGTTGTATTTTTAATAAATACTTATTCTGTATTGAGATTTTAAGAGGAAATATGCAAAGTGCTATCACAATACCCAACATTCATAATTTTTTTGCCACCAAGTGTTTTAAGTCCTGTATTTAGCCAATTCATCTCAAGAACCCAGTGATGGAGATAGGTACCTGTGTTCTCTTTCCAAAGAGCAGACTTCCAGGAAGGTGAACAGGTTCAAGATCACACAACTAGCTGGTATGGATGCCAACATTGACTGTCAGTTAGTAAAACCTTCCTTAATATGGTAATAAGCCCCAGAAGACATCAGCTGTGGTAATTGCAACGGGTTTGGGAAAAGCAGACTACATGCAAAAGGCTGACACATGGAGATATTTACGTCAAGTATTAATAGTTTCACCTTGTCCATGGCCAGAAGAGACGTGTTGATGTCTTAGACTCTCCTCCAACACCTAGGCAAGTTTTATCTTCCTTTTACCAGAGGATACAACAAACCTAATGGGAACTCGAGAAATCTCTCTGGCCACT
The DNA here is from genome assembly GCF_003668045.3 of Cricetulus griseus. NCBI lineage: Eukaryota > Metazoa > Chordata > Mammalia > Rodentia > Cricetidae > Cricetulus > Cricetulus griseus. The sequence goes on along the minus strand of NW_023276807.1, from coordinate 30,241,858 downwards.
TCAGGATGAATATTTTTGTGTGGGGGAACCTTTATTTTTGACGACATCAAATTAGAAGTACAGATAGGAAATTAAATAGCATGGTGATAATTCCAACTGTGCTTTAAGTCCATAATGACATTTATGTAAGCAAAACATATTTCAATCCTGGGAATAATGGTGGTGGTATTTTGAAGCACCAGCCAACCATGTGCAAAAACACTTTCCTCTACTCTATAAACCAGAATGCATCAAATTACCAGGAAATGCCCTCTGGTCCTGAGCACACTGTATGTCTGAGGCCTCCACCTGCTATGATAGTGCACATCAGAAAGGCATCTGTGTGGGAAAGGAAGCAATGATGTCCTAGAAGTGGGCTAAGGCCCCAGACCCTAGGTATCTCCAAAGGCCACCAGAAGTGCTTGGCTCTCTCCTGTCCCCAAACTTCTTTTGCTGTAGCTAAAATTTTTTTCCCAGCTAAGGCTACAGAGGAGTGAGAACATGAGCAGATGTTGGCACTCAAGCATGGACCCCTAGGAGATGTTTCCACTGTTCATTCACATAGAAAGCCAAGGCATTCAAGGGCAAGTGACTCTCATCCTTCCTGCCTAGCAGAGAAGTGGACATTTCTAGCCCACAGGTTGTCTGGCCCAAGGAGACTTGTTTCTGGTACTGTCTGTGGCAGATCCAGATTCAGGTGTTGCTAAAGTTTCTGCGTGATGGATGCATTGCCCAGAGTTGTCCTCTGGTTTCCAGTTCTGGTTGCATTTTAGAGTCACATAGATGACACACGTGTGTGTGTGTGTGTGTGTGTGTGTGTGTGTGTGTGTGTGTGTGTGTGTGTGTGTGTGTGTGTGTGTGGGGGGCAGTGGCTAACTAGACATTTGGATTTGATCAATTCTCATTTCCAAGGGTAATAATTTTTGAAGTTGCTAGGTGACTCAAATACACACTGAGGTTGGCCCTAAGTCAGGTGACAAGTAAGGGGTTATGTCATCTAGAAAATACTACTATGTTTGGGGTCTCACGTTCTCCCTGTTTTATAGTTAGCTGTAATGCAGTCTGTTCCTAGATGCATCATTATCATATGGAAAACTTGTTAAAGAAGAGATTTGTGGGTGTCACCCCTGAGATGCAGGTTCCCCATGTCTAGGTTAAGGAGTGAGAATGCACTTATAACAGGCTCCCAGATACTGCTGCTGTTGATGCAGAAATCATATGTTAGAAATGACTGCTTCCGGACTGGTGGATAATATTTAATTTTTTTTTTTTTTTGTGTGTGTGTGTGTGTGTGTTGGTGTAAATATGAGTGCAGGTGCTCATAGAGGCCAGAGGCATAGGATCCCCCTGGAGCTAGAGCTAAAGATGGTTGTGGACTATCAGATATGTGTTCTGGGAATAAAACTTGGATCTTTTGCAAGATCAGTAAGCAGACTTAACCATTGAGACATCTCACCAGCCCTGGTACCATGCTTTGACACTGCAGAGAAAATAATTCATAATGAGTAAGTAAGTAAATAAATACACATAAATGCTGTCACAAGTGTGTGTGCACAAGCGTGTGTGTGTGCATTGCACATGTTCGTGTGTGTGTGTGTGTGTGTGTGTGTGTGTGTGTGTGTGTGTGTGTGTATGCAGGTGCTTGGATGTGCATTCCTGAAGGAGTCAGAGAACAACCTAAAAAGGTCAGTTCTCTTCTTCCATCACATGGATCGCTAGAAGCAAAGTCTTGGTGGCAAATACTTTTGCCAGCTAACTCATTGTCAGGCCCACAATAAGTTATTCCTTGTTAAGATTAATGATCAGAAGGAGGAAAAGACAATAACAGAAATATATTGGGATCTTATCGTGTAACCTAGACACCATGATTAGACTCCAAAACCTGGAGAGGAAGAGGGTCTGCCTAAGAAGTGAGAAGGTAGCAGGGACATACATAATTCCTTCTATGTCACTCATCATTTGATGTGGAGACTCGAGCTGTTCCTCAGTAAAGTCATAGAAAGACAGAAACATTGGAGCAAGACCTGATTGCTTTAATAGTTTTATTCTACCAGTACTCGCATACATTTGATCAAAGTTTTTATCATTTTTTATTTTTTGAACTGGCTCGTTATATTATTTTTCTAGAGATCTATATTTAGAAGTTCATACTTACATTTTGAATGTAAGTATGACTTCCTCTGACTTCCTCTTCATCCCACACAAGTCCTGTCCCTTTGTGCCATCTACTGATGAGCTTTGGAAATGGCCAGCTCTCCTAACTCAGAGCTTCTCAGTTTTGGCTGTGGTATGATTTCCCAGAGAACCTTGTTACAGTGTGTCTCTGAGGAGTGGTCTATGATTCTGCATTTCCAGCTCCCAGGTATCACACATGCAGCCTGGTCTGTGTGTGACCCAGCTTCCTATACCAAAGTTTTCAGAGACCTAAATTTGAAGGAAGCTATTCCAGGAGGCAAATCTTTCAACACAACTCCTCTGAAGAAGACACTACTGGGCTAGGAGATTAGGGAGGAGAAAGCAAAAGCCAGGGTTACAGGATACACAGTTTATATTTTGTTTATAGTGATCAGCCAATCATTTCTTTGGTGCTACATGACCAAATGAACCAAAACTTGTACTGGTTCAATCTCATGAAGTTTTACCTTGCCACACAAGGGGAAAAGCCAGGCTGGTGACATACTTGCTGATAATAGGTAGGTGAGTAGGGGGAGTACAACCCAGGTGTCCGTGGATGACCCACAAAGGCACTGTATCTTCTGAAGCTGGAGTTAAAGGTGGTTATGAACCGCCTGGCATAAGAGCTGGGTTCTCTGCAAGAGCAGCAAGTGCTCTTAACCACTGAGTCATTTTTTCCAGTCCCAGGAAATACTTTTTATAACATTCTCTATTCAAGAACTGGTTGCTAGTTTTTCTTGGTGTGAAGTGACACCTAAATTCATGGGTGTCTGGATTAGTGGGATTTCCTTGGAGGAAGGGTTGCTAGGAGTCTGTTTGTCACTACAGAGCCCTGCTGCCAAAGTTTCCATTGTGGAGATTAGAAAGATTTGGGATATCTTTGGCACCGTGAGTGGGGTTTATGTTAATCCCATGGTCATTTTTCTTTAGCTGGATTAGATACTGAGAGTTCATATATTTTTATCTGAACTTTTCAAATACCTATTATCGGGGCTTGGAGGATTTCAACTGAGACAGAGGAAAAATAGCAATAAACGAGGCATTTGGAAACTAAACCTTTAATCAGGTTTGGAGTTGAAATCAAGCTCACTGCACAAACTGATGAACTTGCTTTGGACATTGTGTTAGGATAGACTCTGAAGTTCAGCATCAGGCAACACCATGATTCAGCAAACCTGTTTGTCCTTGGCCCAATTGAGGGTTTGTGACCATACACAGGCCAAGGACATGTGCCATTAATACATGAAAATGACTAAGTGTTTTTATATTGACACAGAGAAAACTGTCTTCTTTTCCTGCTCAAGAGAAGGGAATCAAAGCAACATGGGTTTAATTTAGCTATAATAAGTGGACCAGTCAAGAGGTGCTGTGTGTTTCCCCTTCATTATAAACTTAAACAATGCAACCACTGTAAGGAAATGTGCAACAAGGCCACACTCTTACGCTACCATCAAGTCATCCTGCTATGTCCTCTCTAAAAGCCTTCAGGCTGCTAGTGACCCGACCATGTCAAGGTTCTAGGTTTTCAGTTTGGGTTTGGGACTTCAGTGTGGTGGTTTGAAAGAAAATGGCCCCCAAAGGGAGTGGCACTATTAGGAGGTGTGGCCTTGTTGGAGTGGGCATGATCTTGATGGAGGAAGTGTGCCCCTGTAGATGTGGGCTTTGGGGTCTCATATATGCTCCAACCACTCCAGTGAGACAGACCCCTTGCTGTTGCCTGTGAGTCAAGATGTAGGACTCTCAGCTATTTCTCCAGCCCCAAGTCTGCCTGCACACCACCATGTCTCACCATGATGATAATGGACTAAACTTCTGAAAATGTAAGAGGTTTTAATGTTTTCCCTTTACAAGAGTTGTCATGGTCATGATGTCTCTTCACAGCAACAGGAGCCCTAACTAATATTTGGATTTTGTTTCTAGATAGAAAGTCTAGGATACTCAAGGAAAAGTAGAATGGAGATACAGAGTGACCAGGCTGCTATTTTCTTAAGATAGACAGATTTATTCATTTATTTACTTAATATGTATGAATGTTTGCCTGCACACATGCATATATACAATATGTGTTCAGAGCCCCTGGAGGCCAGAAGAGGATGGCTATTCCATTAGACCTGGAGTTGCAGACAGTTATGAGCTTCCATGTGGATGCAAGGAACCAAACAAACCTGTGTCCTTTGCAAAAGCCACTTGCTGATACATTCCCAAAGCTCTGGAAAGGCCTTTCACATTGCAATAATGTCTCCCTCACAAGTCTTTCAACAGTGGTCCATGGCTCTGCTAATGTCTAATAGTGCTGTTCATTTGGCTTCCTCTATTGGGTATTATCTTAGGTTATGATTCTAGGTTCTACATATCTGCATAATCTGATTTAACTCATCATAAAATTGTGGTTTAATATATGATATTTGAGTCATCTGGTATTTTTAGTGTCTTTGGTAAGAAATAAGTCCCATTTAACTGATTTTTTAATTGAAATAAACTTCAGTATAGAATCACATATTTCTTGCCAAAGAAAGAGTGGCTAAATCATGCCCATTCAGAAAACTAGGATAGTAAATAAAAATAGAAAGAAGCAAGAAAATTTGACATATAAATAGACTGGATGGGAATAACTGAACCTCTAACAGCATACCCTTGAAACCAAAGATAGGAATAGCTGGTGCAGTGGGACAATGGCTATATTTACATGTGGCATTCTTATCTTGGGAGAGAATAGAAGTGTAACATGTATGACTATAGAGTCTGCTTGAAAGATAAATTTTTAAGGTTGATCTTAGGACCTCACACATACTTAGCAAAGGAAATTGTGGGGGACATCTCATATTCAAACCACAGTAGACTTCTACTGAAAATGTCTGGAATTCATGCCATGATAAAGTTGAAAATCGGACCACAGAACTACATCCCCATCTGAAAATTAGCTATTCCTATTTATTCATTCCTATTTATTTTTGTGTGTACATGTATATGTTGTGTGAGCTTTTATATATATCATGTATATGTACAACCCTGTGGACTCCAGAAGAGGGCATTGAATTTCCTGGGAATGGACTTATAACCTGTTGTGTGCCTCCATGTGGGTACCAAGCCCCGGTCCTCTGCAAGAGCAATGAGTGCTCTTAACTGCTGAGCCATCTGGTCAACCCAAGGGATAATACATTTTAGTAAGTAAAGTCACACTTTTCATGAAAAATTGCATTAGTAATAAAAGTGTAAAAAATCTAAAATCTTATTTTATAAATAAGGAAATAACATGTTTAAAACCAGGTTAAAAGAACCACAGACATAAAAAAGCTATTAGTAAGTCTGAAACTGGTTTCATATGTGCAAACTGGCTTTGCCTACTGTAGGATAGAGAATTGGATCTTGCCAGTCTCAAGTCTTCAGTAGCTCACAAGAAAGCTGTGAGGCCACATGAACTCAGTTAATCTGGATGGGAGGTAAGACAATGCCTCAGGTCCCCTGTAAAGACATCCTTCACCTCTTTGGGTCTTTTCAAAGTCCTACACAGATTTTCCCTATAATGTATATTTGTTGCACAAATCTTTCCCCTGCCTGCTAATTATGGTCAGCCTTTACAGAGAACTAAGTAAGGTGAGAGAGAACAAGTAATTTATACTCTCAGGCTGGAGTTGCCTTCTTCCTTTATTGAGATGGTAGATCAGCACTCATGACCAGAATGGCTCTTTCAACATCACAGACAAGGGAAAGGGCAACCTTTGGAAGACAAACTGATGTTTAAGATTAATATTCAAATACCCTAATTTATGATGACTGAACTTGGGCCTTTTCAGCTTTGTCATGCACTGAAGGTAGCATATTTTTAATAGGGGTCTCTCGAAAATGAAATGTACTCCTTGGACTTGTGTATTTGGACACTTGTCCTCAGTTGCCGGTGGTATTTGGAACAGGTAAGGAAGCTTTAGAAGGTAGAGCCTTGCTGGAGGAATTACATCACTAGGGGCGGGACTTTGAGGCTATAGAGCTTGGCCCCACTTCCTGTGCACTTTCCCTACTTCCCCAAGCCTACCTCACACTCTTGCAGCCACACCTTCCCTACCCTAGACGGTGTCCCCCTTGGAACTAGAAGCCAAAATATGCCCTTTCTCCACAGTTGCTCTAATACAGCAACAGGCAACTAATGCCTATAAACCTGTACTTTGGTTTGATTTTTTTCTATCAATAACCCCATTTCCAGTGTGCTGGGTAGTGGAAGCTAGCCACAGCCCCCTCCCCATTAGCTTCTCAATTACAAGAGGAAAGAACTGGTGCTCTGCTACGCAAGGGTCGGCTGAGGTTGGGCGTGAGGTAGAGCAGAGATATTAAGCGCATGTTAAACCATAATTAGCCAAGGCACTCCTATGCAGAGTCAGTAATAAGTTGCATAGTATGATGTGTCTGCAGTTACTCAAATACCCCCTAGCCTTTGGGCAACTAAGTAACCAAATGCCACACTATTGGATCTAGGAGTTTATGTAAACCTTGATCTGCCCAACTCAGTTTGGTCTAAGACATTAGAGGTTATCACACAAGCTGAACCATTGGTTTCTCATACCATTGTGAATGCTGTGTGCTTGCTGGCAACCCTGTTAAGGGTGCTACCACTCAGGACTTCCAAGCTGTTAACGCTAAGAGGGAGGAGCACATGTTCCTTGGTATCCCCCAGGTTCCAAGGTTCTTAGAAGAAATGAGCCTCTTTAAGGCTATTATTCTTCTGACTTACTCTGTCAGTCACACCTGCTTCTTGGCTGGCATCTGAATTATGTCCACTCCAGCCTGTTCCTTCTGCCTTAAACATTCTTGTTCCAAGTACCAACATGCACTGCATACTGACATCTGTCAAATCTTCGCTGAAGCATCTTCCTGAAGCATCTCTCTGAAGCCTACCCGAGACACCCTTCCTGAGACTGCACCCCCTCCTCACTTTAACACATCCTACTTCTTCTCCCGGGTGCATTTTTCTCCCTGGCATTTACTTTATAACAACTTTGCAGAATATATATTTATCTAATTTCTTGCCTGACTTCCTGCATTGCAATGTAGTCTGCAAAAATGCATTTCTGGTCAGCTTTCTTCACTGCCTCATGTTGTGTGTGTCATGCCAAGCATACAGTAGTGCCTTTGCTAAGGCTTAGTGAAAATGTGAAACCCCTCTCAAGTGTGTGTGTGTGTGTGTGTGTGTGTGTGTGTTCGGTGGCACACTCTAAAAAAGGATGTGATTTCTTTTTGGGCTGTTGTCTGCTTTGGTTTTTATTTTATTTATTTATTCTATGTGTCTTTTACATCACATATCTTGTTTTTGTTTGTTTTTTGTTTTTCTATTTTTATATAAATTGGAAATAAGCTTGTTTTACATGTCAATCCCAGTTCCCTCTCCCAGCCCTCCTCTCCTGGCCCCCACTAACCCCCTATCTCATCTCCTTTCTGCTCCCCAGGGAGGGTGAGACCTTCCATGGGGGAATCTTCAAAGTCTGTCATATCATTTGGAGCAGGGCCTAGGCCTATGTGGAATGGGCTCCCAAAGTCCATTCATATGCTAGGCATAAATACTGATCTACTACCAGAGGCCCCATAGATTGCCAAGGCCTCCTCACTGACACCACATTCAGGGGTTCTGGATCAGTAGTCCTATGTTGGTTTCCCAGCTATCAGTCTGGGGTCCATGAGCAACCCCTTGTTCAGGTCAGCTGTTTCTGTGGGTTTTACCAGCCTGGTCTTTAACCCTTTGCTCATCACTTCTCCCTCTCTGCAACTGAATTCCAGGTGATCAACTCAGTGTTTAGCTGTGGGTGTCCCCTTCTTCCATCAGCTACTGGATGAAGGCTCTAGGATGGCATAAAAGGTAGTCATCAATCTCATTATCGGGGGAGGGCATTTAACCTCTCCACTATTGCTTAGATTGTTAGTTGGTGTCATCCTTGTAGATCTCCAGACATTTCCCTAGTGCCTGATTTCTCTTTAACCCTAAATAGCTTCCTCTATTATGGTATCTCTTATCTTGCTCTCCTCTATTACCCAACTCAATCTTCCTGCTCCCTCATGTCCTCCTCTCCTCTTCTCCCCCTCTCTTTCTCCTAGCTCTCTCTCCCCTCCCTACATGCTCCCAATTTGCTCAGGAGATCTTGTCCCTTTCCCCTTCTTTGGGGGACCATATATGTCTCTCTTAGAGTCCTCCTTGTTTCCTAGCTTCTCTGGTGATATGGATTGTAGGCTAGGAATCCTTTGCTCTATGTCTAAAATCCATATATGAATGAGTACACACCATGTTTGTCTTTTTGTGACTGGGTTACCTAGCTCGGGATGGTTTCTTCTAGTTCCATCCATTTGCCTGCGAATTTCAAGATTCCATTGTTTTTGTTTTTTTTTTCCCCACTGAGTAGTACTCCATTGTGTAAATGTACCACATTTTCTCTATCCATTCTTCAGTTGAGGGGCATTGAGGTTGCTTCCAGGTTCTGGCTATTACAAATAATGCTACTATCAACATAGTTGACAAGATGTCCTTGTTGTATGAATGTGCATCTTTTGGGTATATGCCTAATAGTGGAATTGCTGGATCTTGTGGTAGGTTGATTCCCATTTTCCTGAGGAATCTCCATACTGATTTCTAAAGTAGCTGTACAAGTTGGCACTCCCACCAGCAATGGAAGATTGTTCCCCATTCTCCATATCCTCTCCAGCATAAACTGTTGTTGGCATTTTTTTTATTTTAGCCATTCTGCCAGGAGTTGATATCTCAAGATGATATCTCAGAGTTGTTTTGATTTGCATTTCCATGATGGCTAAGGATGTTGAACACTTTCTTATGTGTCTATTAGCCATTTTAGATTTCTCTATTGAGAATTCTCTATTTAGTTCTGTACCCCACTTTTTAATTGGATTATTTGGTTATAGCACATATCTTCATCCCATTCATTTCCCCATCCCTTCGCATCCAACCTCTGCCCCTGCAAACCCACAAATAAAACAAGATTTAAGAGAAAACAGAAAATAATAGTAAAATAAATAAAACAAAAACTTAAAAATCTTCTCAAGAAAGTTGCAGTGACACAGTGAGCCACACCATGAACCCCTATGTCCATACATCTTTATTTGCAAGTATTCATTGAGAAGAGTCATTGGTCCGGTTTGAGGCCTCTGGTTTCTACTACTATGGATGCTGCACCCTCGGTAGGGCTCCTCCTGGATATCCTACTCTTGCCCTGTGTGGTGGAGATCCTGCAGCCTTGGGTCTTCAGGTAAAGTCCCTGTATTCGCCTTCTCTAGCTATGTATTTTCCTCCTAAGACCTGAGAACTGATTTGCTGGCATTGAGTTAGGAGTCATCCCCACAACAGCCAGGCTATGCCCTCTCTCCTCCCAGCAGATGCCTCTCCTACCTTCCAGCCCAGACTTCACAATTGTGAGAATTTGCCACTGCTCTTATAAGGGATTTGGCAAAAAATAAATGTCTTCTAGTGACTTTACTTTGTAGACTCAAGTTCTCTGCTTTTAGTTTCATGAGTTTGCTCACCCTTCGTTTCCTGCACTTAATTGTGACTCACAAGATAAATCACCTATAGTCGTGTGATGAGTAATAACTAGTTGACTCCATTTTAAGGTGTTCCAGACTGCTGCTATAAATAAACACAGCTTAGGTGTTATGAATTTATTGTATCGGTGCCTTTCCCTGTGCTACGCAATATGCTAGCTGGATGCTCTGCTGTGTCATTCCGTTTAGCTTTTACAAGAACTCTCCCTAAGTGGGCACTGTTAGTGCCCCCGTTTGTGTACCAATAAATACACCCCAAGGGGCTTAAATGCTCAGGATTACATAGCTGGGATGTGTCAGGTCTGGACTGCAGCTTGCTGGGCTGAGGTCAAGGGTCTGGGTTTGGTTGCAGTTGTTACTTCTTAGGACTAAAGCCATGGTTCCAAATGATACCCTGGGACCCTTTCACCTTTGGTTACTGACTCCAGGGCCCTGTTTCTCCTCTTTCTCTCTTTCTCCTCAAATCTCTGCTTCAAATAAACCACACTATTACATACATATTTTGAATTCTGAAAAAGTCAAAACACTTCCAAATGGTTGCCAAGGCAGAAATTCTAACACCTGGATTTCTGAAGAATTTACACATCTTTCTGATATCCTGAAGAGAGGCCATTTTCTCAGTCTCCCCCAGGCAAAAGTCCTGAAGCCCCCAGGTCCACCTTTCACACATTTTTAACAACTTGGAGTGATGGAGAGTATTTCCTTTAGCCAACTCTACTTAAGACTGCTTGGACTTTCTCCTGGACCCTGAGTGTTAGACTTCCCTGTTCATCCCAGCATCAACCAGTTTTATCAGAAATCGAGCTAAGTTAATATTCCTGGAATCCCATCCTTCACACTGGCCACCCTTGACATATAGCCATGTTTTTCTTCTTCCATTTCCCCCAGATGATGTCTCATTATTCCAGTCTGCCTTCAGCAAGACTCTGTTATACCAGTGTATCTAGAACCCCCTTCTATCTATAATTTTTCTCCTACTTACTGTCTATAAATTCCTATTTGTGCCTAAATGAGAGCTAAACCCAATCTCTCTTCTACAATAAACCCACAGCACTGTGAGATTCCGATTGTAATAATCCACTCTTGAGTAAAATATTTGGAATATTTTCTTTAATACCAGCCTAACTCCCTGCCTAATAATAGAAAGATTCTCCTTTTTTCTTTTAATTTTAACTATCTTGGGTGTCTATCTATCTATCTATCCATTCTTCATCCAGGCTGATGGTCCAACAATTAGAGAAGCAATAAAAATTGAAATGTGCCATGCATTCAAGGAACCTCCATTATAACACAAGGGGTGGGGGAATCCAAGTTGGAGAGACAACCAGCATGGCAACTTGGAAATTCTTCTTGGAAATTCAAAGATGGCTTTAGAAGCAGAAGAAAAATCTAGACAGAATGTACTACCAAGGGTACATCTTATTTGCTTATCTTTCTTTATAAGCCATTGATAAGCTAGGCTTTACAAATCACATGGCAGGCAGAATTACCATTCCTGTGTTCTTGTTGGTTTGTTTTTATTTTTCAAAGCAGCAGGTTCAAAAGCACAGCTGCTCTTCTCCTGAGGACTCTAAATATACAGTGACACCCTGAAGTTTCCAGGAGCCAGTGGCCCAGCTAGAAAGCTCCTGAAAACCCCGGTATTAAAACTGCGTCGTTGTGGAACTTCAAAGGCTTGGCTGGCTAAGACAAACTCAGAATGTCAGTTCAAGATCAAGTTAAATCACTTGAGTGCAATACTGACTTACAGTTTTATATCCAGGTCGACAGCCTTCCTGTCACTGTCTTCCTCATATGGCTGCATCTCCTGTCAACAGTCACATGACCTAATCCAGATGTCATCCTCAGAACCATGAGCACCTTTCCTGATTTACTTTCCCTTATACTTTAAAAAACACATCATGTCAGATAAGATCATAAAAACTGTGTCTGCTGGTACAGTTCTCTCTCCCCCTGTCCTACACACACAGAGTTCAACTTCCAGTGTGTTCACAAAGATGACAATTAAAATAGTGGTATCTTTATGTGCATATATGAGGGAAATGATAATATTTTAGAAACACATCTTGACTGGCATTTTTTTATATATAAATTCTTCCTCAAATCTGGCTAGCACCAACGAACTTTTCTTTGCTACCTAAATTGCATGGACCAGCCAGATATGTAATTTAACTGTTTATCTTTCCATCTAAAGGATGAAAGCCTTATCTGTGAAGAGCTAAGTAGTAATTATAGCTTTGTGAAATATGTTGTCTCTATGGCAACTACTCAAAATTGCTTTTATTTTTGTGTGCATATATATATATATATATATATATATATATATAGAGAGAGAGAGAGAGAGAGAGAGAGAGAGAGAGAGTGCACTTAAGCACCTTTTCACACATGCCACAGAGCACCTGTGACAACCATAAGACACACTAGAGTGGCAAGCCTTGTCCTCTACCTTGCTTGGGACAGGGTCCGGTTGTTGCTCACAACTGTTCCTGGGGATTGTTCTGTTTGCCTGTCATCTCACATGGGAGCACTGGGATTGGGGAGGTGCACTAGGAATTCACACTCAGGTATTAATTCTTTCATGGAGAGTGCTATACTCACTAAGCCATCTATCTCCCCAGCCCCTCAGATTTGCCATTCAAAGGGACAGCAGCCATAGGAAACACATGACAAATAAGTACTTGTGCCCCAAAACAAAACAAACAAACAAAAACAAAACAAAACAAAACAGACAAAAAAACTCCAAGAGATGCCTGGATACACTTTGTTACAATGAATTCTTAGAAATATTAATATGCTTAATTGCCATACTGTGCCCTGTGCTACCTTTATGATATCGTATGTGCAAGCAACAGGACTCCGTATATTTCTTGTTAAGGCCCTATACTGAAACTCTGCACAGACAAGCTACAAAAATTTCCCTACTGCCAAGCGTGGGTTGTGGCAGGCTATCTCATATTTTCATCTCAAGCCGTAGTTCTCAACCTTCCCAATTCGGGGACCCTTTAGTACAATTCCTCATGTTGTGATGACCCTAACCATAAGAGAGTTTTGCTGCTGTTTCGGAACTATAATTTTGCTACTGTTATGATTTGTAATCTAAGTATCTCTGTTTTCTAATGGTCTTAAGTGACCCCCGTGAAAGGGTCATTTGATGCCAAAAAGGGGTCACGACCCATGGGTTGAGAACCATTGATCTAAAGCTTAAAGAAGAAATGGTTGCAAAGGTGACATGATAAAAAAAATAAGTCATGGAGATGAAGCCCACCTCTTAGACAGAAATAGTTTAAAAGTCATTCATGCCGTGCCAGCTAAAATGGAAACACAGACCTGTGAACCTTTTGTTTCTGAAGGGCAACCACAGCCAATCATCTTTGCAAAGGCCTTTTCTTTTGCCTTCTTTCCAAACCATCAGAAATCAACAAACAACACCGACACCACCATCAACACTGGGGACTCTGGGAAGGGTGTGGTGTCCCATTGATGAACCAGCCTGCCTCCATCTAAGGCTCGAAAGTCATCTTATAGAAAAGACAAATTACCTTCATTTCTGTTTATGATTAAACCATTGTTTCTTCAGGATTGGGCTATGCCCCATCTGTAACCTTAACTACAACTGGTTCTGTACTGCCTGTTACAGCCTCGGCAATCATGTCTTTGTGTCAAATAGTTGTTCATAACCATCTTGCAAGCTTACCTTTTTTTCCCCCAAAAGATTATATGGCCACTGTGACTCCCTGTTATTTTTTATACTGGGGGAATTTTATTCGATGATACAAATACCAGAGGAGCATTCATTTGGGAGCTGTTTCTTTTTTCACCTCCCACTCCTTCTTCCTTGTAAAATGGGAAAGTCATTATGGTGCCATAGATTTGAATCGACGATTATAGAAATATAGCAACTATTAAGACCAAGGACAACTGATCCAAAAAAATCACTGAGAGAGGTCAGATGCTTCCAGGTATTCCGATAATAAAGTAGCTGTGACCCATGGATTGATATGTTCTGTGGAATCTAACCACAGTGTTTGGCCTTTACCAAGATGCTGCAACCTGAAACAATGGCACATTTGATAACACCAGCAAAGGATGACACCTGTTGTTATGACTACCTTTTTATGCCCACCTTGCACCTGTGTCTTTGTTTCAGGAAGGACTAATTTGTTACTATGCTCTGCTCCTGTAACCCTGCCTATTTTGCCTGATAAATGCCCCATATGGAAACCCCCTACCCCTGAGCTACAAAAACCTTATCTTTCTCACATCTAATGCTGACCTCAGGAACCCCACCTTAGGGGGAGGTAGCCCATGTACGTGAACAAAAATTGCTTGCTTTAATTAATTTGATCATGATGATTTGGGTTGGTGGTTGGGTTGGTGGTCTTTCTCTTCCATCTTTGGGATTAATACCATTCCTGAGAAAAAGCCATCAGGAGGGCATAGATAGCATTGCTTGATGACTCAGCTTGGTAGCATTCATGGCTGTAATTCCAGCAACACTTGGGAGACAGGGGCATGGAAGCTAGAGGAGTGGGGCAAATTCAAGAAAGCATGCACAGACCATGGATTCTCAGCCAGTCAGCAGCATGCTTCCAGGCCTCTGCCTCAGTTTCCACTTCTCTTCGTGCATGGGTTTCTGCCCTGCCTTCCCACAACGATGGGCTATGCTGGGGAAAACTGTCTTAGAAAAAAACAAACAGCAGCAACCTTTCCTCCCCAAGCTCATTTTAGTCGTGATATTTTATCACAGCAAGAGAAGGTGAACAAAGGCATTTAGTTTGCCTGGTGAGCATCAGAAGTGAGTGCCGAGCAAACCAGGGCTGCATGGCCATGTCTTAAAAAAAAATCACTGATGTGCTTAATTGACCTGTGGAGACCCTGGTAAATGCACAGTGCGCTGGTCAGCTCAAGCCCATGGTAAGAGCTGTGGCATGACCTTCACTGGTCTTAGTCTCCTCTGTAGATTAGAGAAATCCTTCGTGGTGAATCAGAATCTGAGCCCCTCCCTCTTAGGACTTTCCCCCACACTTCAAGCTACTTTCCTTCTGGACTTGATTTTCAACACACATTTGCAAGCTTCGACTAAGCCCTGCTGTTCCCAGTTCCTCTCACACACTTTCATCTTGCTCATGCCTACAGTTTTGACTAATGCCCTTGCTGGTTATTCTCTGTTGCCTCCATGTATTCTTTGCCCCTGTGCTCTGCTCTGTGTACCTCATCCTACTCTAGCCTCCCACTGTCCACTCCCAGTAGCCTGCCCTCTGAATTCCTAGCAAAGTCAGCTATTAAGAAGTGCCAGCAGGACCTCAGTAGACAGAGAGGTAAAGAAGGGTGTTGGAGCTTTTCTGGGTGACACTAGCTTCCTCCTGGCAGAATTTTGAGATGATGCTAGGCCAATCATGCTCCTCTTTTGTCTTCTTGGGTCCTTTGAATGTGGTAGTTTGAATGTAATTGCCCCCCATAAGCTCCCAGGGAATGCCACTATTAGGAGGTGTGACCTTGTTGAAGTAGGTGTGGTCTTGTTGGAGGAAGCCTGACACTGTGTGGGTGGACGCTGACATCTCCTATACTCAAGCTACACCTAGTTCAGACCACTTCCTGTAGCCTGAAGGCCAAGATGTAAGAACTCTTAGGTCCTTCTCCAGCACCATGTTTTTCTGCATCCTGCCATGACAATAATGGACTATAAACCTCTGAACTATAAGCAGGCCTCCCCAATTAAAAGATTTCCTTTATAAGAGTTGCCATGGTCATGGTGTCTCATCACAGCAACAGAAACCCTAACTAAGACAGGCCCTAGGAGTAGCAATGCCTTTCCCCAAAAGCTCTAACATTTACTGCTGACCTTAGCCCTGCCTACATTTCAATGGGGAACCTCTTCATTATAGCTTTGTTGTTACAGCTTCTGACTAGTTTTACTTGGTGCTAGAATTTCTGATAGGTACCTTGACCTTTCACCTTTGTTGTATGACCAGATCACCTTTATAGATCATGCAGCTCATTTCACCTGTCACCTAGGTCATCAGAGCTCAGTTTCTGCACCACACTTGCATCCTCTGCAGGCTACTCTATTCTTCATTTTTTTTTTTTCTGATTAGAGCTGCTGACCAAGGATGGAACCCACAGGCTTTAGTCTGAAATACATGATGTCATTAGGGTTAGGGAGAGAGATTTCTAATGGAAGAATGGGATAGACTCTGATATTGGATAGGTGTGTGTGTGTGTGTGTGTGTGTGTGTGTGTGTGTGTGTGTGTATTCTGGAATCTCAGGGGTTTCTCCAACTTCTCAATACTTTTCTTACTAAGTAGCTAAGTGTGAATTTTATCAAATTCATTTGATAGCTTTTTTCAAATTATAAAGGAAAGTTAAGTCAGAACTGACCTTACAAATTCAATTAGCAATGTGTGATTCCTATTGTATTTTCACCCCTGGGCATGAGTTCTGATAATCCTCCAGTTACAGTGATCATCAACTCTGTTGAGTGTCCAAAATCAAGCCTTTGTTCCAAATAATCTGTGGGACAAAATAATAATGGGGGGAGCCAATGGTGTCCCAAACAAGGTCATTTTATTGATGTTGTTTCCTTAGGTAGGTAGTCCTGGGCCATATAAGGAAAAAAACTGAGAAATAAGGAGAGGGCAAACCAGTGAGCAGCATCCCTCCCTGGTCTATGCTTCAGTTCCTGCCTCCAAGCCCCTGCTGGAGTTCCTGCCATGCTCCTCTTCATGATAGAATATATACTCTGTAAGTTGAAATAAACCCTTTCCTCCCCAAGTTGCTTTTGGCCATGGTGTTTAATACAGCAATAGAAACCTAATTAAAAGAAACCTGTGCATATGACTGTGTCCTGTCATTGACTCCATCAGAGACCCAAGGCTCCAGCTCTGTCTTCCTCTCTCTTCCATTCTCCAACTATGAAGTCAAGATTTCCAAGGGATTTCTTTCCAATGAAGGACCTCCAGGTTCCATGTGTTGGGTAAATTACTAAGTACTAAGAGCTATTTGAGAAAGGTTAGGTCAGAAATTGCCCCTTTGACTGATCTTGGATATTAGCACCTTCAAAATAGGCAATTGACTTGGTTGTGTCATAGCTACAGTCCTAATTTGGATGCAGAATCTGCCCTGACATTCCCTAGTCATTTGTGAGCCACAAAAACATTTCCCCAAACACAATGCCCTTTACCAGTTAACAAGAGAACATCTTTCAGATATCTAGGTGTTTTCACCATCAAATGTCTAGTCTCAACTGTCTTTTTGGAACTTCTAAGAAATTACTATTCATTTCTTTAAGCTAGATATGGCTGGTGCCGGGTAAATTAAAATTAAGTACTAGGCCAAAGGATGCAATATCTGAGAATATCCTACTGAATTTTCACAGAGTAAAATTGGTTTCCAAGTAAGGGAAATTATATCACTTCCCTCTCTCTGCATTTTCCTTATCTTTAAGTAATTAATTGAAGAAGATGGAGGTGTGTTGCTATACTTATTTATCTAGGTGCAAGTCCCACTCAAACAACAGCAGGAAACATGACCATATTCCAGTTGACTTCTGACTTCTGACACTTGATGTGTGAGATGATAAGTTAGTCTCTGAGGTCTCAGTGTGCCCTCTCTCCCTTCCCCACCTTCATCTCCACATTTCTCTTCTACCCCTTCCCATTTCAAATCATCTGATTTTTTTGACGTTTGAGAAATTCATGAACTGTCTATAGGGAGAACATGCAGCAAAAGCATAAATATTTCTGCACTATAGAATTTAAATCCTTTGCACATTCTACTTATTTAACATAAAACAAAAATTAAATGTAAATTTTACATTTACAGAAAGACAAATGTAAAACAAATGCAATATAGGTGTCGTACATAAACATAATCATACTTAAATTATCCTCAATGGTGCATAGCAATTATGGATAAAAACACCGTTATGAAATTATTTCATAAAATGTTAGCCCAAAGAATTTTATAGCATCACAGATTTTATCGAGTGCTGCTTAGAGTATTGAAAATAGTGGAACCATCTTCTTATGCTCACCTGAAGTCTTAATGGTGATCATTCATCCATCCAACTGATACCATATCTATGACATCCCTAAAACTCTCCTCCTACCCTGTAAACCTAGCACTCTGATGCCACTGCAAGGACAGAACCTGCATTAAGTGTTTGTTTCCCCTGAGATATTTTACTGTCCTGTTCCTTGAGGGCAGAGACCATGTCTCATTCTTTGTGACTTCCCTGTGCTACAGCATAATGCTTGATATAGTTGTTGAGAGCTGAGGAGAGAGCTATGTCAGTAAAGTACTTGCCTCACAAGTATGGGGACCTCAGTAAATGGGGCATCATTAAAACTGGGCTCTGAGCCTACATGCAAGCAGAGCCCAATGAGAAAGAGGATAATTGCTGGAGTAGTATTGGAAAGCAGGAAGTAGACCATGTCTTCCAGATAGAGAAATAAAGTTCTGCTTCACTTTGTCTTCATGCCTTTACTCATGCGGAACTTTATGTAAGACATTTGGTGACAGACTGGCCACTCTCCGCCACTGCAGTTCAGACTGCATCAAACAATGCGACTCTCATATGACATATCTCAGAACCTGGGGGCCAGTGTTCCTATAGAGAGATAAGCACTGGAATGCTGCCTTTGGAGGCTCTAACTTAAGGCAGACCCAGATGTGGAATACACACAGGGCAGAAGGCACATTTCCCAGCCTGTCTTCTTTATGGGTCCACAGAGGTTTGCTGTGTCAGGTGAGGACAGGGTGCATTAGGTAACTACCACAGGTGGCATGTAGACAAGATGCAGCCCATATTCTCTCTAGAAAGAAGCAGGGCTGGAGCTGGGTGGGCATACCGGGGAGCCCCTCACTGCTGCTCTGCATTCAAGAGAAAAGCCACGTGGTACTAAGTTTCTGGGTCAGGAACTTTTAAGGTCCAATCTGTTTTTTTTTTTTTAAAGACGTGTGTGTGTGTGTGTGTGTGTGTGTGTGTGTGTGTGTGTGTGTGTGTGTGAGAGAGAGAGAGAGAGAGAGAGAGAGATAAATGAGGCTCTTGCTCCCTTCTTATTATAAAGAATTTGCATATAAGTATAAATGTTTATAAGGCAATTTAACAACATAGCCATTTAGAAAGATGCCAAATCAGGCTTTACCCCAGGGCTTACACCTCCCCTGGCCATGGGCTTTTGTTCAGGTTAACAGTGACATTCCCTCCTGTGGGACAGGCCTCGAGGACAATAGAAAGAGCCCAGAACACAGTTGCTAGTCATTCTTTTTCTCCTCCGTGTAACCCCATTCCAACGTGTGCTGGTGTTTTCCAAGGAATAGTGCTTTGTCTGATTGTGTAATAACCCTAAGAGTTTTTCTCATTATAACAGAATGTTGTTTTGAAGACATCAACAATCGGCTCATGATTAAAACCTCACTTGTTATTAAATTTAGAAAATCAGATCGTCTCTGCCTCCCTCCCTACTCCCATCTGCATGTATCTGCAGGGTTAACAGAATCTTGCTCCCACACAGAGACAGAGCTTTTGAATGCATGGTTGGGAGTGTTGTCATCAACCTCATCCCTCAAGATGTCACAAAGTTTCAGGAAATAGTTGTTTCCCATCCGCTGTGTCCCTGGGCTCTGCTGAGATCGCCGGGAAAGGCCCTTGGCACTTCTCCCTCCTCATCATCCTGCAGCAGTTTTTCTGCAGTAGGACAGAAACTTCTGGAAGACTGCCCATAAAGTGTCCTCAGAGGTGTATATCAAACTCAAATGTGTGCACACTGTCTATTTAAAGATCACTGTTCATTTACTTATTTTTAATTCAGCATCATCAGAAGCAAAGAAAGCTGTCCCTTCTGTAAATTTAGCTCCAACTGAGTCCCTTATCTGAAACCCTTGGCATCAGGTGTTTCAGAGTTAGGATTTTTCACTCTCAATGAATGTATGATATATCTGTGGGGAACAGACTCTCCCTACTGCCTGCTTTGGTCTAGGCACCTCTGTAATTCAATGCATGAATGTCTCCTCAGCTCCCTCTACAGAGACACATCAATGGCTGAAGAAGATTATAGTCTCACTATTGTTTAGAGCAGGCTTACTGTTAAGTGCATTCTCACACATCATTAAAAAGAAATTCAAATATACAATTTTCAATGGTTTGGGTCCCATTGCTGTGGATTATGTGTTCACTGCTTACCAAATAGTCAGGGATGTTACAATGAAGCCATATAGGTCAACAATGTGTGTAAGGTGGCCCTTAGACCAGCAGTTTCAACCTCACCTGAAAACACTGCAGAAACACAAATACAAGGGAGTCTATAGAGATAGTTCAGGGTTAAATGCTTGCTGTGCAAGTACAAGGACCTGAATCAGATCCTTGGTAGCCATATAAAAGTCACTGAATGCCTGGGGCTTGTTGAGTAGATAGCCCAACTGAATTGTTGAGTTCCAGTGTTAATGAGAAGTCATGTCTCAAAAGTAAGGTGGGAAGTAATTGAGGGAGACACCCAACTCTACCTCTGGTCTATAACACACACACACACACACACATACACACATACACACACACACACACACACACACACACACACACACAGAGAGAGAGAGAGAGAGAGAGGATGGGGAATGTACTGTGTATGTTTATGTTATTGATTGTTAAATAAAATACTGTTTGGCCAATGAGACAGCAAGTAGATGGGACTAGCAGTCAAAGAGGATTCTGGGAAATGTAGTAGAGAAGTGCTGATCCAGGCAGGAAGTGACATAGCAAGGAGACTCATATTTAAGCGAAGGAGAAACAGGAAGGGCCCTCTTTTCCCCTCCACTCCTGCTCCAGCGACAGGATGCGATCCACCGGCAAGGGAGGACGCCAACAAGGCGTCCGATAAGAAACGTCTTATAAAATACATAGATTTATGATAACTAAGACTGAGCTAACAGATGAGGAATCCTAGTCATTGGCCAAGCAGCATTGTACCTAATACAACTCTCTGTGTATTCATTTGGTCCTAACTCGGGCTTGGCGGCTGGCATAAAGCGCACACGTAGTGGTGGGGCTCAGGCAGCTTTTGGCGGAAAGATTTATCGTAACACACACACACACAGAGACACACATGCACACACAGACAGAGACAGAGACACAGAGAGAAAGAGAGACAGATACAGAACAGGCACACACAAGGACAGACACAGAGAGACAGACATACATGCACACAGACACACACACACAAAGACTCACAAACACATACATATAACCACACATATACAAATAAAGGACTAAGCATTCTTCAGTCCCATCAAAGATTTATTGAATCAGGAGGTGGGGTGTGTGTGTGTGTGTGTGTGTGTGTGTGTGTGTGGTGGGGGGGACATAAGCCTATCTAACAAGACCTCCATGAGAACATGAAACCCACTGCATGTGGAAGAAGAGCATCAGAGAGAATGAGGCATAAATGCCAGCCTGAGAGTAAAGAAAGACACTCCAGGCCTGTTGCCTGAGTGTGGTCTGCAGCAACTTGATTTTTAAAGCAGATACATGGGGATTATGCATAAAGTCCCTTCCCTACTTTTATTTTTAAGGATTTTTTTATTTATTTATTACATAAACAGTATTCTACCTACATGCCAGAAGAGGGCACCAGATTGAATTGTAGACAGTTGTGAGCCTCCATGTGGTTGCTGGGAATTGAACTCAGGACCCCTGGAAGAGCAGTCAGTGCTCTTAACCTCTGAGCCATCTCTCCAGCCCCTCCCCTACTTTTTTTATTTGCTTAGCAAAATTGTTATACAGCTCAAAATAGAACCAACATCAACAACAAAAAAACTTGTGTGGTGGTTTGAAAAAATGGTCCCTAATGGCCCCCAAAGGAAGTGGCACTATGAGTAGATGTGCCTTTGTTGGAGTTAGTATGGCCTTGTTGAAGGAAGTGTGTCACTGTGGAGGCGGGCTTTGAAGAGTCATATATGATCAAGCCACTCCCAGTGTCTCAGACCACTTCCTGCTGCCTGCTAATCAAGATGTAGGACTCTAAGCTCCAGTACCATGTCTACCAGCTTTCCTATCACAGGGAACCTACCTGGGCCACTTCATTCATTTGAGACCAGCCATGGCCACAGTCAAGACCTTGTCTCCCTCCAGGCTCCAAATGAGCCCCAGTCAAGGGGTGGTATCCATCTTCCAGCCACTCTGTAGTTTGACTAACAGAAAGTGCACTGAGTCCCCAGACTCCTTAGGCATTCATGCTAAGGTGGAGTGTCCCTCCTTAACAATAGAGAAACCACAGATTCCAAGATAGTCAAGGCAATCTAACTTGTGTTCTGCTCAGCTCCAATGTAATGACCCTTGTAAACCTAGCAAAGCAAAGTCCAGGTGAGTTTGGGGAAAGTCACTTCATAGCCAGATAGGCTCTATAAGCAAAAGTTCTCCTGTAGGCCTTCTTAAACTTTCTCCATTTATGACCCCTTTCACAAGTGAAAGTTTTAAGTGATCCAAATTGTATAGGCATAAGAATGAATATATAAATCAATCATGTACTAATAATAAATCATAAAGCAGTTTATATTAAAATAATTCATTAGGGGATAGCAAGATGGCTCAGGCCTTTGCAAGCCTGATAACCTCAGTTTGATCCTGGGAACCCAAATAAACATGGAAGGAGATAACCCACTCCACAGACTTGTCCCGGCCCCTAAATATGTGCACCAGTACAAATCATATACAAAAACACATTAAAATTTTTGAAAACATTAAAAAGCCATTTTTACCACACATAATTTTACAATGTATTAAAGGTGAAGGCAAATTTGTATGATAGGATGAATGTGTTCATTTCTGCAATCCCACCTAATCAGCAGATTACTAGTTCAGTGCTTACATGCTGAGGAATGACAATACGAAGGAAGAAACTGAAAGTCTTTGCTTCCCATGATGAAGCCAGCGTGCTTCTTCAAGTACAGAAAACAGCATACACAGAAACAAACAAACAAAACCACTGCACAGCATACTCTAGTCTGGAATCTGGGCTAAGGTATTCACTGATGTGGCATAGCATGGCAGCTGTGTGTTCAGAACCTAGGGTGTGGTGAAGTACTGTGATGTAACACAGGCAGACACAGCCAAAAGCAACTTTTGGTTCTTTATGGTCTTGATTCTAAAGTAATCTTTAGCTATTGCACATGCAGAAAATTTCTACTGTTGAACGCTTTTTTTTTTTTAATTTTTTTTTTATGGTGCCCACATTCAATTTTGTAACTCCACAGGAGGTGTGACCAGCAATCTAGGAAGTTTTGTCTAGAATATTCAGCAAAAGTACATTCTTTTTTACAATTTATTTTCAATTATTTTTTTCTTTATGTAGATAATGTGTCCATATGAGTGCATTTGCCTGCAGAGGCCAGAAGAAGGCATCAGATCCCCTGGAGCTGGAGTTAGAGGTGGTTGTGAGCTGCCCACTGTGGGTGCTGGGAACTGAATTCCTGTCTTCCACGAAAGCAACAATCAGTCCTCTTAATCACAGAGCTATCTCTTAGTTTCCAAACTCCTGGTCTGAATAATGGAGATAGGTCTTTGAAATTACAATTGTTTCCTGCAAATGTATAACCTATGAAAACTAAGCCTTTGTCCTTAATGTCTCCAGGCTGAAGGAGCTTCATGGTGCTTCTCAGGGGTAGCCTTCAATTTATAAGGGTAATATGTTCACCAATCAAAGTCCAGAACTATATGGAATCATATATATATATATATATATATATATATATATATTATTTATACATTATATTATATATATATATATATATATATATATATATTCCTTTATATGAAATCCCCTCCCCCAAATGGAAAATTCATCTAAGGGAAAATGAGAGGTTGTTTGGGGGGGGTGTTTGTTTTGGTTTGTTTTGGGGGGGTTGGGGGTTTTTTTGTTTTTTTTGTTTTTTAGTGTTTATCACCAGGGATGAGTAGACTGGCCAGGAAATTTACATAGAGGGCTTGCTGAGAGATGGGAATTAATGTAAAGGGGGTATGGGAATCACAGACCTAGATATATGTCAAAATCATACTGCTACGACTTTAGAATACCATAGTTAGTAGTTTCACCTGAAAAGTAAAGGAGGGAATGAGGGGAGGAGAAAATTATGTGATCACCTTTGAGTAACTTTGAAGGAAAACACAGACAAAAAACTGAGTGCAGACGGGCACTAACCTAATTATCAAGCCTCCCTCCCTTCCCCCATAAAGAGGGGCAAGTCTAGACTCTAGGGGAGGAAGGTGCACAGCTGATGCAGGCTGACCTTGCTCCCGCCATCTTGTCACACAGACGTTAGCTGTTTGAATGCTACCTGTCTCCAATCTGCTGTTTCATGGTGTCCTTCCTACTGATCTTCAGGGCTTTCCCTGAAGTCCTGAGCATGCCTTGACCATCTCATAGTGTTCACCTCTTACCTCCCACCACACTGAGTGCAATCACATCAGCAACGTAGGTACACCTCTCTACCCCCTGTGCCAGTCTACCAACACCTCCCAGGCTAGACCAAAGGCTCTTCATCTCTACTCCCAGCATCCTCTGTGCTTAGTACTTTGCTGTCACAGTGAGTGTTTGTTGGAACCACACTACTGTTCTAGAGCTTGTTAGTCTACATGCTTGTGAATCTGACTTAATAAAGCCCCTGGCCTGACAGCTTTCTTGTGTTGGCCTAAGGCTCACCTCTGTGCCTCTCAGAGACTGAACTACAGGAGTGGGGCCTACTGTTAGCTTGCTGAGTTCTGATTACAGGATGGTGACTGCCACAGAGTCTCTAACCACCATGCAAATGATGCTGGAACAGAGGTAAAGCCAGATTGGCTACACTGCTTTGTTACATCATCAGAAACCACCCACCCACCACAATGATTATCCTTTACAAGGAGCATTGAATAAATTGCCTCATTATCCGAGGCTATAAACACACAGGCAGTTCTCTCTGAACTAATTATGGCCACAGTGTTTACTTTTAAACCTTGGCATGATGTCCCAAGCAGAACAGCTGGGAGTATGAAATGTGATCTTGGGTCATAAGAAGAGATTCTTATTGACCTGGAAGAACCATGAAGAGGATGAGGGTGGAAGACGAGGTCAATTGCACATGACTGTCCCCATGCCACCTGACAATTTGTTCAGCACTGTTAACAGGTCATAAACAGATGGGGTGACAGATAGTGTGGGCTTGTTTGCTTGGGATCAGTCATTTGTTCTCTTAATAATACAGATGAAAACCCCAGGGCTAGGCCTTCACAAACAGAAAAGCAAAGAGTCCTCTGCGATTGCTCACATATAACCACCTATGGATCCTCCATGGGCCATAGGATCAATGCCTGGGACACTCCTAGTGGTTGTCATTTTATAGAATGCATTCTTGTTCATTATGGACTTTCTATCACTGAAAATCCATTGGCAGGGGTTGGGGGGCTGACTATACACGTTCACCACTTTCTCCAAGTCCAGCAGAGTCATACTGCCCTCACTTCTACAGGTCTGGGAACTGTCAGGGAATGCCATGACTGAGTGCTGGCAAGAACTAAGCAGCCAGAAGAGTAAAGAAGAGCCACCAGGGTTTATGAGCAGCAAGCATCACTTTGGGAGGATAAGGAAATCTGCCTTCTGTGTTTCCTGATAGACAAAACAGCAATGACTGCCCTCTTATGTGAGGCTGCCTGAAATACAGTGGTGGTCTCACAGAGTAGCTGGACACCACAACAGCTAAACGAATGGCAGGAGGGGACAACAATATTTCAGTACAGCCTGGGCAGACAAAGGTAGGGGGACAAAGCCCTGCTGTAGTAGATAGCGGAGTTCCCGAGTCAGAGATAGGTGTGTTTCATGTCAGACAGTCTGATTCCATTCCAGTGTTCTCTCCCTCCCTCCCTGCTCCCTTCTTCCCTCTCTCCCTCCCCTCCATCTGGTGGAGGTCACAGATAGGTCTTGTGTCTATTCAGGAGATACCATCTTGCCCAGCTTGGTTTCTTCCTTTGTTTTGTTTCTTTTAGTTTTTGGGAAGGCTGTCTCATTGACCTGAAGCTTGCTCAGGAAACTTGGCCAGGGTACCAGGGACCCTCTTGTCTCATCTCTCCAGCCCATGCCAGTATGCCCGGATTATTACATGGGTTCTGGGGGTTCAAACTTAGGTCCTTATATTTGAACTGCAAGTACTCTGATAACCGAGCCTTCACCCCAGACCCCCTAACTCTAGGACTTGGGCAAGTTACTCAGCAGCTTGAGCTTCCGTTAACTCTGTTACAATTATTAACTCAAGTCCTGAAAGGAAAATGCCTGGTACATGAGCTCTCAAAAAATGTTCAGCTGCAACTTCTAAGCAGTCAGGGAGAAGACTGGAGTACCTGAGTCACGTGATCACCTAGAGCATTGTGGGAAGTTGCATTGCCTGTTGTAGGGTGTTAGGAGCTGTATGCACTGTGGGAGGCAGCTGAGGGGCAGGGTAAGTTCTTATTCACGTCCTGCCTTAGTAGCCCATCTACTGTCCAGCCTCAGGGTCTGCACTGGAGATCTTGAGAACCAGAGTCATCAAAGCTGTGGAGAAGGCTTTCCTTTAGGTGCACTGTGGGCTGGAGGATTCATAGCCGTTGAAACTACTAATCTCAACAGTATTGATAACCACAACGTGTCATTTTGGGAGAACTCCCTGACAGTGAGTTGAGGAAGGACAAGTGTGTAATGTGTTCACCAGAAACACAGAGGTGGGAGAAAGGGGCATGCTAGACACTGTAGATGCTCTAAAGATGGAAATTCACACACTGTAGATGCTCTAAAGATGGAGCCTCACACACTGTAGATGCTCTAAGGATGGAAACTCACACACTGTAGATGCTCTAAGGATGGAGCCTCACACACTGTAGATGCTCTAAAGATGGAAACTCACACACTGTAGATGCTCTAAAGATGGAAACTCACACACTGTAGATGCTCTAAAGATGGAAACTCACACACTGTAGATGCTTTAATACTGTTGCTTGAATAAATGAATGTATGTGACAAATGAAGGTTTTAAAAGTTTGTGGGCTGAGAGTATGGCTTAGTGGTTAATGTGCTTGCTGTAGAAGAATGAGAATCTAAGTTTGTTCCAGGACCCATGGAAAGCCAGAGACAACAACACACATCTTTAACAGCAGCACTCCTATGATGAGATGGGAAGTCCAAATGGGAGAATCCCTGAAAGCCTGTCAGCCAACTAGCCTGCAGTGTGCAGCCATGAGCAACCAAAGAAAGACCTTGTTTAAAAAAAAAGGGGGGGCAATGACCAGTCCCCAAGGCAATCCTCTGAGTTCTACACATATGCTGAAGCATACGTTTACTTACATTCACACACCCCATGCACAAACATACACCACACATACACATACGCATGTATATCTTACACAGGCGTATATATTATATACACAAATGCACATCATGCATACACACAAAAAACCTAAAAGTCCTCAGTAGAGCAAATGACAGGTCAAAGCCAAGATGAACTATAGAGGGGACAAATACCAAGTAGAGAAAAGGGTGGAGATTTATTTCTAAAAATAAATACAGGAAAAGTGTATGCACTATGGCTAATGACAGGCTTAACAGGCAAGCCAGGTGATGCAACAGAAAATGTAGGCATAAGCCAGGGTGTGAGATCCAGGGGAAATAGATCCCAAGGGCTGCGCCATGGCAAGTCTTTAGAAGCAGAAATGCAACCAGGAGCTGAACCCTGGGCCACAGAGGAGGTAGGTCAAAGAGAGGATTATGTATAGTGTGCAAAAGGAAAGATTCATTAAGAGACATGAGCACTGCCTTCAAATACTCAAATATGCGAAGCACTGTCAGTCATGTTGAAGAAGAATTAGCCTCATTAAAGCCAGCAAATGCTTGCTTACTGCATGTCTGTCTGCTGTGTATGAAGTTTTCATTTATGTCATGAATAATTACTGGAGGCTGTCAGTAAAGGCCTTGCCACACAAATAAAAGGACATGAGTTCCAGACCCAGAACCTATGTCAAAATAGCCGGGTGGAGTGGCACGTGCTTTAAGCCTAGCACTGGGGAAGTGGAAACAAATGGATTCCCAGAGCTCACCAGCCACCCTGGCTGGCCTGTTCAGTAAGTGTGCAGCCAGAGGGAGACCCTGTCTCAAATAAACAAAGTGAATGGCGCTGGAGGAATAACACTTCAGGTTGTCCTCTGGCACACACACACACACACACACACACACACACACACACACACACACACACACACACACACACACACACTGACTGGTCACTACTGTGAGCCTAGCACTGACATGGATTCTAGGGATGAGACTACTACACTCAGAAACTGACACTGGGATCCAGTGACACTATCAGTAACAAAGGAATTCAAGATCCCAAGGGCTTCCCTTTCCAGTACCACTGAAAACTGAGAGCATCTGGATTTTTCAAAAGAACACCTACAAACTGTAACAAACATCTTCCCATTAAAGACTGGTCACTTTAGGAGGAATTACACGTAAGGACACAATGTTCAGAACACGGATTCTTTAGGAGCTAGTGTGGAAGCATATACCTACAACTACAATGCTCAGATGCTTGAGGTCTGCCTGAATCCCATGGGAAGTTTTAGAAGAACTGCACAACGAGATCCTGTCCCCATAACAGACAAGCAAACCAGAAGAGAGAACTTGTAGTTCAGCGGACCTGGTGTAATGAACACTATATGTGTTGTATCAGCCTTGGTGTCTAAGTTGTGCAACAGGCCATCAAGAACTTCATTACTGGCCTGCAATAGTCCTGGGAATAGAACAGTAAACAAGGCAGGTCTGAATGCTAATGCCTCTGGATCATTCTGAGTGTTTATGTAGCATCAGAGTTCAGAATGTAGTTGTGGGTTCCCAGGGCTGAGTTTAAAGCCAACACTTAAGCTAGATGTGGGTTTGTTACTTGACTTTTCTCAACCATTGAGCCTGAAGCCTCTGTGATATAGAAATGATAGTCAGATCATGGGTCCCCAACCTCTCTGAGGATTTAGACATAGATAACATTTAGTAGAGGAAGGAGAGACCTTTTCTTCAGTGGTGTAGACACTTGTAAGATCCATATGCTCCTAAGAACAACCCTAATAAAACTCATTAACTCACAAAGCAGGGTCATGAAAGTAGGAGAGGACTTGGCTGCAAAGAGAAAGAGGGGTTAGTGGAGAGGGAGGAGGACAAGAGAGTATAACTGGTCATTGGAGAGGGGTGAATATAATTAAAATACATTATGTACATGTGTGAAAATGGCAAAATAAAACCTACTAGCATTTGTAATTAATACGTGATAATAAAAACACTAAAATAAAAATATGACTGACTTCTGAAAATGCAAATAACTATTGGGTTGTGTGTAATAAGTGTTCTATCAAAAGAAAGCCATGGGGTTGGGGATAATCCGTGGGAGTAGTGCACTTGGGTAGCATACATGAGGCTCTGTTTTTATTCCTTGTACACACACAGGAAGGGGGCAGCTACTGTCCATCAGGTCTTCTGTCAGAGAGGAAATGGTGGGATAAAGGGCACTTCCTTCTTATGAGTAGTGATATCAGTTTTAAACATTGCACAAGGACACAGCTCATCTTGTTTGACATGCAGTACTTACCCCTGAATCTTTTTGCCACAGCAGAAAATGACTTACATATAGCTACTGAAAGGCTTGTTTCTCTTTCTCTCCTGTGTGATTCATTCTCTGTGGCTCCACTTCTGATTTCTCTGCCTGTCTTATCTTCTATCTATCTGCTTCTCCACAGAATATCCAACCACTTACTGCCTCCTCTTTTACCCCCTGCCACCACCTCTGTTTTCCCATCCACCTGCTTGCTTGCCAGTCAGTCTGCCAATCACTCCAACTTCCTTCTAAGCCTTCCTGGTACTGCCAATGTGACTAAAACCCAGGAAACAGGAACCTTTGATCTGAATACCAACAAATCCTTGTTTTCCCAGAGGGATTGGAATGGAACCCAAGGCCATGACCATTATAGCTGAGTGCTCTGTCTCTGAGCTACAGCCCTCATTCCTCTGTTTCAACTTCTTTGCCAAGCAGTAGGACATGTCCAAATACCACAGGAACCTCTGTCCTCCAGTGTACGCCTCCATAAGCTTAAGCTTGAGACGTGAAAGATGGCTGATTAGGGGCTGAGCTACCAGCCGCATCTCCACAGTTCATCCTCTGCCCAACACCAACAAGCCCTACAAGTGTCTGCTCAAAGGAACTCATTATTCTAATGACAGCTAATGCCCCATTGTTTGGTAGTATAGTGCTATTATGATGTTATTTCACAGTGATGGCTTTAAGTGCTGGCCAGGTGCTGAGAATCCTGGAATTAAAATACTCTATTCTTTGTGGCAGTAAATCTGGTCAATAAGGTGCTGAAATCACATCTGTCTACAAAGGTCTTACGCAAGGCCTCAGCAGACTCCTCTGGATTTGGACGTGGATGTGGCTGAATAAATAAATCCACGGTTGCTTTTTTGTGACCACCATGTATTTGTTTAAAGAAAGGCTCTCACATTAGCCCAGGCTAGCCTGCTACTCTGTATGTAGCCCAGACTGTTCTCAAACACACTCTAATGCTCCTGCCTCAGGTTGCCAAGTGCTGGAGTGACAGACATGTCTGGGTCTGAGTTGCTATTTATTACTGCTAAGCCAGACCGTGTTGGGGACTTTCAAATGCAGCCTGGTGTGTCTGAGGAATAAAATTATAGAGCTCTGTAATGGTTGAGCACAGCAGACTAGATGGAGACTGGTCTAAAAGCAGACAGGGCATTGGGGATTCTGCTGCAGATGCCTCACTGTGGGGCTGCAGCTGTCAAAGCGAAGTCTTGCAGTTCTGTGTTGGTGAAATACTGCTGCAGCCCTGCATGTCTCTATTCCTCATTGTCTTTTGAATATTCCATCTAGACAGGAGATCCCATGAGGCCTGAGGACTCCTGTAAGGCCTTCCACCTTTCTCCTTTGTGAGGTGGGAGTCACCAGAGTGTTTTGAGCTGGAGTGATGGTGTGGAGCAGGAGACAAAATCTGCCTTTCCATGAGCTCCCTTCCTGATCGTTCACTGCAGTATGGAGAGTGAGGTCATGGGGGAGTGCAGCAATCCAGGTGAAGGTTGATAGCAGTTTGGTTTGATCAGAGATACTGATAAATATTAGGGGTTGTTTATTAAGAAGAAAACACTAAATGGATTTGTTGATGGATTGGATATACAGGAGGAAAGAAAGTGATGGGCCCCATGCACTCACTAAAAGGAAGAGTTGCCATTTATTTCCCTGAGATGGGTGTGATATAAAAGACTTGAGTTTCTGGAGTTGGAGATAGGTGGGTTGAATAGTGAACATGGCTTTTAACAGGCAAAGATGATCTGATATCCGGAAGGCAGGCCAAAAAGCAGCTGACGCTCTAAGTGTGAGTTGGGTAGCGCTATCTAGGCAAGAGATGAGTACTAGATAGCTAACTAGACATCTGCAGGACTTGAAGCCATGAGATGCAGTCAGAGAGTAGAGAAAGGGAAGGAACAATACAGAGCCCTGGGCCCTGTAACTGAAGGTCAATGAGACAGAATTAGCAATGAATCCAGGAACCAGAGAAAGAGTTTTGTCAGATGACCAACTGTGACTAGGGATGATCTTTTGAATATTCAAACTCAATTAGTAAATGTCATGAAAATTCTCTCTCAATCAGAAAACCATGGATACTGGCTAATTATATCATCCTTTTGTTTTGTATTGTTTTTTTGTTTGTTTGTTTGTAACATTTGTAAGGATGTTGTATAGCTCTTCCCTCCAAGTTGAAACACTCCAGCTTTCAGGGAAGAGGCCCTAAGATGCTGGAGCTGAGGAAACATAGGAGGGTCAGGAAGTACCTGAAGCCTATGAAACTCAGAAAGTTTCAAGGCTCACAAGATTAAGGTAAGCAGTGAACAACAGCTGGGAAGAACAACTTCAGTGGAGCTGCTTGCAAATTGGTCTGGGAGCCCCAGGGATGCAGCTTTCTTGAGTTATTGCTCACGCTAGGGTAGGTCGTTCTGAGAATCAGCTGCATTTGATCAGCGTGTGTCTGTAAGTTACACTTCCCACATGCTCCTGTAAGTAAACCCATCAAACTCACTGATTCAAGGAGCTACCCTCAGGAGTAAGCATGTCTTTGGTCTGTCAGAGTCCTCTCTGGGATGCATAGATATTTATTCCTATCTTTCCAGGGAAAGTCACATAATGAGATCTTAATGTCAGCTCTCTTTGCCCTGAACTAATCCTAATGATCATCAAAGCCATGCAACCTCACCCATTAAAAAGGAGGACCACCATCTCCATTTATTGTAACATGCTTGATTTGTAACATTAGCATGCAAAACTTTTTTAAATTTTGCATTATTTCTGATACATAAGTTCTAACCTAAGGAAAATGGCAAATAGACTCATTATTTATGTTACCAACAACATCTTGTACCATCCAGACATCAGCATAATTTATGGAGAGTGGCATGCTACAAGCAATCTAAATATTCAGACAAGTGACGTGCTTGTTACGCTTTAACATGAACAAAGACTTAAAGTCAATCGAATGTTTCTGTAAGAGAATACTTCATAATTGGGAAAGCTGTCCTCAATGTTTTACTAAGTGGGAAAAAGCTTTAATGGAGTTTATAACAATCATTTGCATAGAGAAAGAACAGATATTTAAATGTTAATGGGGGTTTCTCTGCAGGACAGCATTAAAAACAACATTTTTAGTTACTTAATTTTCAAATGCCTGCAATGAATATTAACTGCATTTACAAAAAATATAAGATGGAAAAATTTGAATATATTATGTATGACCAAGTTCACTGTGCACTACTGTTTCCAAACTGTGATGACTAGGCCACTGGTAGTCCAAAGAGTTTTTTTCATTGTGGTTCATTATTGCTCCTTTGAGAATGATCTGGGTAAAGTACTTGCACAAGTGTGTAGACCTGAGTTCAGGTCCCCAGAACCACATAAAGCTGGACTTGTAGCTCATGTTTGTAATCTCAGTGCAACTGTGTTGTGGAGACAGGAGAATCCCTGGGAATTCACAGGCCACTGGTTAGGCATATGTAGTGGCAACCAATAAAAGACCTAGACTAAAAAAAGGTAGAAGCTGAGGACTAAACCTGAGGCTGTACTCTGCTGTAGCATCATACAGCTGTGTTCACACACACACACACACACACACACACACACACAGATGGAACAGTGTCTTTTTGGCTAATATACATCATAGCCACTGCACAAATAAATAATGACAGACTTTTCACAGTGAAATTGCTCATCTTACTAGCCATGCCAATCCTGAAAGCTCTGCCCCCTGCTGTCAGTAGCCAGTCCATCACAGGAACACTGAATATGCCACTGGCACCGTTAATTATTTGGCTTTAGCTCCTGTTGGATTTCACTTATAATTTTTTTTGGCCTTATAAACATATAAAAGCCTTACATATTGAGGAGTGAACCTAGTTTTGTGTTGGAGTTGTTTGAACAATACATTGTGGGAAAAAATATTAAGTGAGCTGGCATCTATACAGTTCTTTTTCTTTTTTGTTGTTGTCTTTTAATGTGTATGTGTATTTTGTCTATATGTGCATATGAGTTCTATATGTGTTCCTGGTGCCCTTCGAGGGCAGAAGAGGGTGTCAGATCCCCTGGAACTAGATGCAGATGGCTTGTGAGCTGCTATGTGGGTGCTGGAAACAAACCCAGAACTTTTGTCAGAGAAGCCAATGCTCTTAATCACTGAGAGATTACATGTTTTTTTAAAAAGTGTTTTCATGTTTCCCAAACTTTAGAAATACATCCTTAACTAAAACTGCTCCAAGAGGCTACAGAAACTTTTCCAGGGCATTGAGATCATTTGTGTTCTTTGTGGATACTCTGAACAAAAAAAATATCTCTAACATGTAGGTGGACCATATTCCAAAAGGCATTGCTAGATTTCCTGTTTGGAGCCCTAAGTAAAGCATATTTTCACACACATATATTTGAATGTGTGTGAGGCTCTAGGACCAGCTGACCAAATCTCTTTCAATGTAACATTGGATGAAACAAGGATGTTTTGCCTTCTCTTTATTCAGCCAGGAAACATTTTACAGAATTTGTTTCGGCTTCATACCTTTGTCTATTGCTTTGTGGTACCTTAATGTCCTAAAACTAAGCAAAGTTTTCTCTCTAATACTGTCTCTTGTTACAAAATAATGGCAGCAGACATTGGCATCACCTCCCAATCTTTATAACTCTCTCCTTGTAAAGTCTGTCTTACTAAATTCTCACATCCCAGCATCTTATTAATTAAAAAAGAAAATACATATTTTGTAAATATTCAAAGGAGTCTAAGGGATCAAATGACCATCCCACAGGCAAAGACAGCAAGGAGACAGTTAAGCAATTCCAATTCCCTCGTCTTCGATGAGAATCCACAACTATTCCTATCTCCTAGGTCTTTAGGAAAGAAAATCCATTTAGATTAATACAGTTTGCTTTCTGTCTAAAGAAATGGCTCAGAGGATAAAGACGCTTGCTGCCAAGTCTGGCGACCTGAGTTCAATCCCCAGAACCCACATGGCAGAGGGAAAGACCTGACTCCCGTGACCTCCACATGCACATTCATATAAAGTAAATAAACAAATGTTTCTGAACAATTGCCCAGAATGACAATAAACCTTGAAGTTTCCCTGAAGCATTTGTTCTCAAAGGACAGTGCTGTTCCAGTAGCTGATCTGTAATATAGCATTGCAGGCAAGATGGATTGGTTCCTCCATACCACCCTAATCAATTTCCATGAACACGATGGCTTAAGACAACAGCAATGCATTCTTTCATGGTTCTCGAGGCTAGAGTATGAAGTTGGGGTATCAACAATCTTGAGGCCTTCTAGTGTCTATGAAGACAAAATTATTCTACTCCCCACTCTCTCTTACTGGTGGCTGCAGCAGTCCGTGTTTCTCACCCTCACCCCACCCTTGCCTACACACTCACCTCACCTTCTCTTCTGGGCTCTCTGCTTCTCTTCTGGGCTATGGGTTCTCTATTAGTCACTAGGTCTGGAACTCTCCCTGGTCCAGAGTGATCTCATCTAAGCATCTTCAACTCAATATCCCATCTGAACAGACCCTTACAGTGTGACTGCTATGTTGACATGCTTGAATAACTACAAGAAAAAAGTCTGTACATGTTCAGTTCAAATGCAGTTCCCATCCCTTAAAGGTCTCACCCTCAGCTAAATCTGTGGCTATAGAATACCAACTGTATACATGTGTGAGTTAAGGATGTCTATGCATACAGTTGGTCACTATAGGACCTTAGGTTTTTAAAAGCTTTGTAATTCAGGACAGCCACATGAGTCCTACCCAGGATGTTTATGGTTCCTTGTTAAAAGATTTGGCCAGTAGAGCATATTATTAAAGGATAAATGCTACAGAATATCTTTCATCACTATCTTCCCTCATCTTCCTTCAAATGAGCCCACATGAAAGTTTTAACCTTAGTCAGTTCTCCCACCCTGCAAGTATCACCCAGAATAACTGTATAGTGCTACACAAAATTCTGGGTGCTACAATTCTGGGCCAGGAGACAGGACATGCTGTATCTAAGTTTAGAAGAGGCAATATATAAGAGAGAAATCATTACTCTTTTGATATAAGCTCTACTGGTTTGATATATTAATTTTTATAATTTCAAGATACCCAATAGTTACACCAAAGGTGCCAGGTGAGGGTGATTTGCTACAGAAAAGGAAGTACCTGGATGTGTTTTGTTTGTGCAACTGTTTGTGGAACATCTTATTAAA
The DNA here is from genome assembly GCF_003668045.3 of Cricetulus griseus. NCBI lineage: Eukaryota > Metazoa > Chordata > Mammalia > Rodentia > Cricetidae > Cricetulus > Cricetulus griseus. The sequence continues at coordinate 30,206,354 of NW_023276807.1, read as the reverse complement.
GTAGTTCTTTTTATTGTTGCTGTTTCTTTATGCTTGTGTGTGTTTGAACGTGTGTGCACACTCTTGTGTGTGAGCAGGTGCCCACATTTGTGTGAGTACATGTGTGCATATAGGAGAGGCCAGAAGAACTTTGATGTCACTCCTTAGGGGGCCGAATAATTTGAATTTTGGATAGGGTCTCTCAGTGGCCTGGAGCTCACTGAGCAGGTAGGTTTGGAGCAAATCTAGGGATCTGCCCATCTCTGCCCAACTCCCAACACCAAAATTACAAGTGTTCACCATCATGCTTTTTAGTCTGGATATTGGGGGTCGAACTCCTGTCCTCATACTTGCACACAAGCTCTTTACTAACAAAGATGTCTCCCCAACCTGACAGCTGCTATTGAAATTCCATTCGAGAAACGTGTGTCCTCAAAATATCCCTAGAGCAGCTTACAAGCCATATATTAAATCTTTAGATACAGGCTGGATAAAAATCATTCTAAAAACTTAATGGAAATCACAAAACATGTTTGCCTTTAAGATAGTTTGGAAGAATATTTCCAGGGTCTGAAAAAAAAATGAATTATTTTTACATCAACCAATTCTTTTTAAATAGAACGTTTTAAAAGATAAACTGTTGGAATGTGAAATGCTGTCGAAGCAGAAGAGGACTAAACAGGGAGCTAAGTGGAGGTCAGAATCCAGGAAGTCTGAAAGACAGCACTAGGCAGATTGCTTAACCCAGAGCAATCTAGGAACCCTCCAGGAAGAGCAAACTCAAGCAAGCCAGAGACTACGGGCAGAGTGTTTACTTCACTCTTCCACAATCAGGATAAAAGCACATTCCAGAATTCACTTTTATCTTCTGCACAAAAACCAATTATGGTCTCCCAGAATAAACAATAGCTAAACACAAGCCGTGTTGCATGGAAAGCCAGCATGTCAGTAGACCACCACCTGAGAGGGCTCCCACCACTCGTTCGTAACAACCTTGAGGATGCTGGAAGAAAGAGTCTATAAGCAGATTCAATCTGCAGAAGCAGTCACATCATCTATTTTCCCCAAGCAAACCCACTCCTCTGTATTTCCATAACATCTGGCAGTGAATCTTTGGTTTGCCCTCATTTCTCTCTTTAGCTGCAGCCATGTTTCTTAAAGTGATGTACCTCTCTCTCAGCCATCACCCTGCCTCCATGGCATTAATGAGTGTGATGGGAAACCAAGGACAGCTCAGCTGCAGGAGTTTCAATGCAATTGGAAGCAGATAGTTCTGTCAGGATTTCTTTTGCTTGTTTGTTTGTTTATTGATGCTTACAAATGAGCCAGAGGAAAGTGGGGCTAAAGGCCTGGCTTCCAGAAGACTCTTTGCTTTAACATAAATTGACTGTGAACCTTTCATGTGATGCATTTTCCACTTAGAGGCCACTTCCGTGGATGGCACATAAATTACCAGAGAATTTATAGCACCAACCATACCACTTAATCTCTTTCATGTTTAGGCATTTTGTTCATTACTTGATGTTTCAAAAATTTAAAAAGGAGCGGATGGAGTCCCAAAATAAAAACAACAGTTTTCAACAGGAAAATGGGTGGTGCTAGGTGATTGAATGGCATTATATTCCATAGTAGAGTCCTTCTAAACCATCACTGGCTATAAAGATGACCAAGATCTCCAGCACTGACTCCAAGGCCCGTGTCTGAGCTTATATAACAAAGGGATGACTTCTGTAGGCAAGGCCTGGGAGGTGTACAGACACTATTCCTGTCGGCTTGTACTACGGAACCCCTCCACAGCCAGAAACCAGTCTACAGCTAGAAAAGAGAACACGACACAATCAATGAGGAAGGGCTTAGCATCCAGAAAACCAACACAGGGATAGCTCAGAATAACCAAATTGAGATGAACACCCACAAAGCCAATAGAGTCAACAGCAACATACAACACTATTCTCATTTGTATTCATTTATTTACAATATGATAGCTATATTTGTGCGTGTGTACATTCATGTGCTCAATGTTGTGCAGGTGTCATGGTATATGTATGGGAGTTAGAGGACAGCCCTGGGTGTTTGTCTTCCCTGTTAACCTTGTTTGAGACATGGTCTGAAGGTGAGGATGTAATTATTCCACTAGTCCCAAGATAAACGATAAATGGGCGATTATTGTGGACAATTACACAGACAAATACAAAGAACCGCCAGAGCATTTTCCTGCTCTTCCTACCAGATCCATTAACCCAACAGAAAGAGTGCGCAAAGGAAAGCCGCGCCTCAAGCTCCTCTCTTTCCACTTCCATCCACCTGAAGCCACACTCAAAGGGGTGTGGCCTCCATTTCAGGTCCACAGACCAGACGCCTATAATGGTCTCTTGTTGTTCCCTGCTGTATATGCCTGACTAGCTGGCCTGTGAGCTGTGGGAAATTCTCCCATCTCTGTCTTCTATCTAGCAATAGGAACTCCGAGGTTACACATGTATACTACCATACCTGACTGTATACATAGGTTCTGGAGATTTCGAACTCAGGTCCTCACATGGATACAGAAAGTACTGTAACAACTTAATCATCTCCTTAGCTGTTTTCTAAATGCACATAGCCTATGTAAGTGGCAACCACTCATCCCAAGATCTTAGCAGACACAGAGCCTTGGTATCAGTAGAGACAAAGCAATGCTTTCAACTAGTTAAAAAAAAAAAAAAAGATGCTCAGGAAAGTGGCTGAAGAGTCAGAGGAAGACACAGGCAGAGGCAGCATCTGCAGAATGCTCACATGGCCCTGACAAGAGCAGGAAAGTACAATCCTCTGTTCACAGCATTAGTAACTCCAGGGAGACTGTTAGGCATTCAAATGACTGGGACTCTGGGCAGAACATCCGAGTCAGAATCCCCAGGATAGCATTTTAACAGATGGATGAGTAGCTTAATAGTAATAAATAAAAATGAAGGTGATGGTGGCGGGGAGATATGGCTCAGCAGTTAAGAGCATGTACTGCTCTTGCAAAAAACCCAAGTTCAAGCCCAACACCAACTTCAGAAGGCTCACAACTACCTGTATGCCTGTAAGTCAAGCTCTAGGGTGAATCTGATGTCTTTTTCGGAGGGCACCTTCATTCCCTATGTACATATCTACATACATATGTACATACATACATACATACATACATACATACATACATACATACATAGTAAAAAATAAAAATTTAGCCAGGCATGTTGGTAGACAACTTTAATCCTAGCACTTGAGAGGCAGAGATAGGCAGATCTCTGTGAGCTTGAGTTAGAGAGGGCTTTGGAAGTATACCCTTACAGGAATAAAAGAAAAGGATTGACAAAAGGCCACATATAAATCATATTCCAAATGATTAGATCCCAAACAAGGAATTGGCAGTTAAAAAGTTAAAAAGGCAAAGCACTGTGTTTTCAAGGTCATTGGAACGCAATAGTGGCTGTTTTCAAAACCCATGACATTGTGATGTTCAGGAGAGAAGCTGTTTATAAAACATTGCTGAGAATGTTGTGGTCAGAGTCCTGGAATCAGAAGGATTTTGTTTCTCCCTCAAGTTCATTGACAATGTTCCTGTGACTTCCTGGAGGGCAGCTCACACTGCTCAGCTCCAAGTTTCTTTGCTCAGGTACCTATCTGCCTACAGGTTTGGAGCATCTGATATGGGGGTAAACAGCTGTGATGACTGCAGGCTCTTTGCAGTAGCACATTGCAGATGGGACCAGATGCCCAGCTGCTCACGGGGCAATGTAGGCTCCATCTGTCCTGCTCTGGGTGGCAGACACTAATTAGCGATGGTCTGGCCTCCCTCTAGTGCAAAAACAAAGCTGACTGTGTTGCCCTTCCTGTAGAGAAGATCCTCCACAGTTCTTTGCTGGCAAAGTCTATGTAATTAGAGTATCCTCAGTCTGGAGTTTCTCAAAACATTAAAAGGAGAACTACAATATGACCCTGTATATTGCTCTTGGCATGTACCCAAAGGCCTTGATACCTTACCACAGAGATACTTGGACATCCATGTTCACTCACAGTATTAAAGAAATTGAACAGGCCTGGATGTCCATCAACGGATGATAGATAGTGAAAATGTACATATACATAATGAAATTTGTAGGGAGATGGGTGGGTCTGGAAAGTATATTAAATGAGGTTACTCAAACCCCAAAAGACAAATACCGCCCATTCTCTCTCATGAGGGAATCCTAGTTTGTAATGTTTACAGGCATGGACCCAGATGGATGTAAATATGGAAAAACCCTAAAAAACTAGAGGGGATATGAAGAGAAAGTCAAAAGAGGTGCTGAGGGAAGAAGTAGGGCAAGAGGTCACATGTGACCTGAAACTAAGAGACCAGAGTCAGGGTTGGGGTGGGGTAGAAAGAAACAAGAGGTGGATAGAGCAGTTTCCTAAAACACACTTTGTTTGGCTATGCCACGATGACATCTAAAAATTCTGTACACTAACTTGAAAAAATTGGCTTAATTAAAAACTATTCCCAGCATTGTTGTTTTCCAGTAATGATGAAGACTGAAGTGAACACCATGCAGGATCATTTAATGGTGTGACCAGAATTATGATGGAATCCCAGGCATCCAAACTGAGCAGAGCTGCCAGTTTCCATGGAGAAGGAAGCCCTCAGCCTCTCCGCCTAGGTCTTTACCAGCATGAGTTACCTGGCCATACAGAATAACAAACCATCAGGAATAGAAGAAGGCTGGCTAAGGCTTGGCAGGGGAAGACAACTGTCTATCTCCTGCTGACTGCTGCTTGCCCAGCAGGGGATGGTTAAGGTGACACCAACCTCTCAAAGATGCCCCCTCTTGTGTTCACCCCTACATTAGGCTCTTGTCGGTCAAGAAAATCAAGGTGGAGCTGAGAAACTGCTAGTCACTGAGTAAAATCTGCCTTGGGACTCATTCCAAGAGCCATGAATTTCACAGGGATTTATCCCAATGGATAAACCCCAAGATCATTTGCTCCGGCCTAGGCTGTCCTTTTAAATTATCCTAATAAAATGGAGCCCGTGTGTGCTGATTTATTTGTCTTCCCTGTGAGAGTCTTTAGGAATCAAAGTCATAAATCTCAGTAATTGTGTCAGAAGAAAGAGAACGCTTTAAAATAACTCAAGATTCTTATCCAAGTCAAGTTCTATTTACTCCCTTTTGTTTACAACTGAACATGTATATGTATTATATATATGTATGCATGAATGCATGTGATAACTAAAAATCACATACATAGTATAGAAGCCATCAAGGGAAGCAGGCATACTACAGCACAGACCTTCCCTCCTGCATTATCACCCTCTTACGGAAGGCTGACTAATTCCTCCGTGAGCTTTAAATGCCCCTTATTCCATTTGACCCGTCAGTTAAATTCATGCGTTTAATTGACTTGTGTGGTGTCACATTCATAATGTACATTACAAATGCATACAACTAAAGTCTTGGAATTCATTCCACAGCATCAAGAGAGTGGAGGCTGGCGCTGGGGAGATGGATGGCACGGTGGTTAAGGTTAAGGCACTTGCTGTTCTTCTGGAGGAACAGACTTCTGTTTCCTGGAACGTATATGAGGTGGTATAACTCCACTCCAGGGAATGTGAGTATCTCTCTCTGAATTACACACACACACACACACACACACACACACACACACACACACACACACACAGCTAAGAAGTAAAAAAAAACCTCAATTACAAAGAAGGACCTGGAGAGATGGTTCAATACATGAAGCACTTGCCGTGTATGTGAGAAGAAACTGGATCCCAGCACCTATACAAACTTGGTGGGTGGGGCAGTCCACCTTCAACCCAAGTGTGCGCTTGCTAGGAAGGCTGAACTGGAGTCTCCTGGACAAGCTGGCTAGCTGTACTAGCTGAACCCAGGAGGCCTACATTCAGTGAGAGAGCCTGGCACAGCATACAGAGTGAAAAACAATAGAGAAATGTACTCAGCATTAACATCTGGCCTCCACATGCACACACATGGACATATGCACCCCCACACATGTAGACCCCCACATTTGAACATGCATACACACGTGCACGCATACCACAACACCTACACTGCATAAAAAGACAATTTCACCAAGATAGGAGGAGTGTATTTTGCAGCCACAAACGCGCCAGATTTTTTTGTTCAGTGTAACTTCAACAGGGCACTTTTATATTCCAGACACTCGTTCATCCATTCCATTCCCATAGGGAGTCTGTTGCTTGCCAGGAACGTTGCCAGTATTGTATTATTCTTCTTTCGCAGTTCTTACCCAAGTTTCCGTGTTGTTTGGGTGGGGCTGCAGTGTAGGATTCTGTGCACACACTTGGCAAGTACTCCACCATCAGGATACATTCTCAGTTCTCTTTTTCTTTTTAATTATTATTTTTCATGTAGGGTCGCTCTAAGTTATACAAACTCGTCCTGAACACATTCTGTAGCCCAGGCAGGCTTTGAACTTATGATCCTCCTGACTTAGACTCCTAAGTAGCTGGGATTACATACAGGCCTGTGCTACCAGGCCCAGCTTCATAAATTCTCTTTTTTTATTATTCTTTATTAAAGACACTAACATATTTTGGACCAAGTTGTTTTAGATGTGTATTTATGTGAGGTTTGTCATGTGATGGTAAATTTTATGTGACCAGCTCAAGGGACAACACAATGATCATGAGGCGATATTTATGAGTATGCTAGTGGACACATCTATGGCAGAGGCTGGTATTTGAATTCATAGGTAAACAAGAAAGATCTGCCTTGACTTAGTCTGGATGACACCACCCTGTCAGCCAAGGCAGACAAAACAAAGGAACGAAGGAAGGAAAGATGAAGCATCTTGCTCCCTTCCTCCCTCCCTCCCTTTGCCCCTCCCTCCCTCTGCTTTTGTGCTGTGCTAGAACTTGCTCCCCATCTCCTCATGCTCTTGCACAACAGAACTCCCCATTTTCCAGCTTTTGGCACCCTCCTCCCTGACTCTCAGGTGTTCAGGCTCTGATAGAGTATCATATCCACGGCACTACTTGGATCTGAGGCCTTCCAGCTGGGACATGCTGCTGGGTTCTGTGGTTCTCTAGCTTGCAGGCAGTCAACTCTGTCATGGAAATTCTCCACCACAGCATCACAAGAAGCAGTGTCCCCAATGCATCTCATATCTAGACATCTATCTGTGCACCTGCGTATCATCTATGTATGCATGTAACTGTCTGTCTGTCTATCCAGCTATCCATCTTCTTTTGGCTCTGTCTCCCTGAAGAACCCTGAATGATACTTATAAGAAGCTGGCTGTGTTCTCAATGATACATTTGAAGGAGATTAAATCATGCATGCTAAAAGGCGGATAAAGACTTGTTGAATCTACAGCAAGAAACAGCATAGGAGGTATCTGACATGGTATGTCTCCACCTTCTGGTCATGATAGCAAACAGCAGCTCTAAAAAGAATGAGTAAGGAAGCTCAAGATCATGATGAAAAAATCTACAGAGGCAGCTGAACCAAGCTCGTGGAAACTCATGAACTCTAGACTTACAATTGTGGAGACTCCGAGGAACCAACTAGGCCCTCCATATGTGGAAGACAGTTGTGGAGCTTGGACTAGCTGAGGGGCCTGTGGCAGCAGGACCACGATACAAACCTGGTACATGACCTAGCTCATTGGAGTCCATTCCTTAGGGTGGGATGCCATGCTCAGTGTCAGCAGGACAATCCTGGTCCATGAGATAGCTTGTTGGAGCCCATTCCCTATGGTGGGATGCCATGCTCAGCCCTAATGCATGGGAGAGGGGCCTGGACCTGCCCCAACCTATCGTGCCAGACTATGCTGACTCCTCATGAGAGTCTCTACTCATGAGGAGGAGTGGACTGGAAGTAGATTACTGGGAGAGGCGAGGGGGCTGTGAGAGGAGGGACGGAGGGAGAACTGTGGTTGGAATATAAAATGAAAACAAAAAATTTAAATGAAAGAAAAACAAAAGAATGGACCAGAATCCAATGCCTTTCCAGACAATATTCATATGTTTATAGGATGTTCAGTCTAGGTAAGAAAAAATGATTTTTTTATTTTGTGAAAAACTCTATCATAAAATCAAATAATTGAACAAGGTCAAACCATGTGAAATAATGTTATTTGGAAAGATTCAGTAAGATATTTAGAAAATATTCACTGGAAGATAACAATGATCTTAAGCTGTTTATCAATTTATCTGCTTTGTCCATGGAGCAAAAGCCCTGTTATGCCTTTGATCTTTGTTATTATCAAATCAAACCCAAACCTCTGGTGTTTTGGAATGTGAATACAACAGAAAAACACAAACCCTGGAGAGCAGCAAGGCTCTACTTCTCATTGGCAACTCCTTCTGGGCTCTGTGACCTTGGGCAAGGACCTTCATTTCCTTCAAATATCAGACAGTGAGGAAGGGGCTTATGCTTCCTGGGAAGATCAAAGAGAACAGCTTGTTTGAAAATATGCAGGGTCTACTGATGAGCTCATCAAGCACCAAGGGACAGTTCTAATCCAGTGGTCATGCAGATGGTCCAGCTAAACTAAATAGGTCACAAAACAAAACCAAAAGTCACGAAATGGGGAGGGGAGGGAGATAAGGAAAGATGGGAGTAGAGTAAGCAGAACATATTATATACATGTATGAAAATATCAAAAACAAAATTCATCAATAAGGAATGTGTGTGTGTGTGTGTGTGTGTGTGTGTGTGTGTGTGTGTGTGTGTGACCTAGCAACCAGTGAATAGATAGGCAAAATGTCATACATACATACATACATACATACATACTGTATTACTATGTAAAAGGTTTGTTCACTTTTATTTATGTGTATTTATGTATGCCTTCCTGAGATTATGTGCATCGGATATGCCCAGGTGCCTATGGAGGCCTGAAGAGGTTGTCAGACCCACTCAAAATGGAATTACAGGAGGTCATGAACTGCCCAATGTTAGGAACGAAACTAGGGCTCTCTGCAAGAACAGCACATGCTCTTCACTTCTAAGCAATGTCTCTAGTCCCAAACACATGACAGAAACAATTCTTGAGAATGAGGATTCATTTTTGCTCCACAGTTTAGGAACATCAGTCCATCATGGCAGGTAAATCATGGCAACAGGAAAGGCCCATGCTACAAAAGTTGGAGACTTCTTCATTACATTTTGACAAAGAACCTGAGGGATGGTCCTTTAGTCCTGTACCTATAACTACCATCTGTCAGATGGGCCCCATACCAGCTGTCACCAAGTGTTCAAAGACAGGAGCCTAACAACCCAAATTCAATACTGCCCACAGTGGAATAGTATTCAGTCTTTAAGAGAAAGGAAATCTTGACAGACGCTAACACAAAGATAAATCTTGAAGACAATACACCAAGTGATAGAAGCCAGACACAAAGAAAGAAATGCTATACGTTTCTATTTAAATGAGGAGCCTAGAGTAATCCAACTCAGAGAGACAGAAAGCAGAATGGTGTTTTCCAGGGTCTAGGGGGATGAGAGAATTGGGGGGTCAGTGTTTAAAGGGCAGAGTTTCAGTTTGTGTAAAGGTTCTAAAGATGTGAACTTGACACTAATGAACTGTGTATTTGAAAACCGCTACTATGAAAAGCTTTATGTTCTGCCTAGTTAACCACAAAGAAACACAAGTGTCAGGCGGAGCTATCTGGTCCTTGGAGAGTACCTGAAGAACAGATGCTCCTAGAAGCTATCATAACCCAATCCCTTCCACATCACTGTTGGGATATTTTACCAAATGACACCAAGGCTGGGATTCGAAATGATGCAGTGAGAGCTACCATTTTTAATGAAGGTATCAGCAGAACCTCAGCCCTGGATTAGGTTGTACCAGCTTGCACCTAAAACATCTAAGAAAACAGGGGTCATTCCAGCCATAAGAATGCTTTGAACTGTCTAATGAGCTTGGAAAGGATGTGACTTTGGTCACTGTGGTATGTTTGAGTGAAGCAAGGCCCCTGAGCAGAGTTTGAGCATTATATAACCGTGTCTGGAAACTTAGCTATTGTAGTTTGAATATGATTTGGCTATGCCTCCCAAAGTTTAATGTCCTAGAAGCTTGATGAACAGAGGCAATTTTGGGAGGCAGTAGAGCTGTTAAAGGTGACTAGGTCTCCAAGAGCTGCACGAAAATGGAATTAATAGAGTTCTCGTGAGATCCTAGTTCCTATAAAAGAGCCAAACCAACTCTTCTCCTCTCTTCAGCTCTCTCTCTCTCTCTCTCTCTCTCTCTCTTTCTCTCTCTCTCTCTCTCTCTCTCTCTCTCTCTCTCTCTCTCTCTCTCACACACACACACACACACACACACACACACACACTTCCACTGTGGTATCATTCTCCTTGATGACATATCCAGGAAGGGCTCTCCCTAAATCTAGTGCAACAATTGATGCTATTCAGACTTTCAGCCTTTAACACTGTGCACTAAATACACTTTGTAAGTAATCTAGTCTAATGTTTTATATAGCAATAGAAAACAGACTAATGGATTAGCTAAATAGAAGCTATGTAACTTGATGCAAAGCCTGGCAAAGAATGATCTAGGAAATGGTGAACATGTGACCTGGCCAATTTGGGAAGGCTAAGTGACTGTCCAGTGAACCAGTGAACCCTAAGAATCGACTTGTCTCCACCACTGTAGCACTGGTATTGTAAGTGTGCACCACTACTCCCAGCTTTGTATATGTGGGTTCTAGGGTTTGAACTCAAGTCCTCATGCTTGCAAGGAAGGCATTTTCCTGACTTAGCCATCGTCCTAGCCCATGTCTGTGCATTTGTTCTGCATCTGGCACTCACAGAAGAATGCTGGCAGCATCAATTGATCAGTCAATGGGCCACATACAGCTAAGTAAAAAGGTGAAATAAGAAACTACTTATCAATGCGGATTATGAACAGCAACCTCTATAAGCAATCAATGGATGAAATTATAGTTTCTGCCGCAGGCATGGTTTCTGTACTGGAAAATACTACACACTGAAAATCTGCTCAGGAGTAAAGTGATCTGAAATTCGTAGGGAGACTTGAAGATGGGACAGCTTGGCAAAAGGCAAAGGCTGCACCCGTAGCCCTGGTGCTCTGCGTGGTGCCTGCTGCATGATGTGTCCTCAATCAGGGACAAAGTGGGGTCTGCCCTCAGTGAGACCGTAAGTGTATGAGAAGCAGGTGTGAGTCACAGGTCCTTCAGTTCCTAGAGGGCAGGAGACTCTCCCTGGATACCCCTACAGATGAAGGCGAGGTAAGAGCTCAACTTTGGTACTCGCATCTGCCCACACTGTGAGGCAGTGATCAGTTACAACACAGAGCAAAGTCACAGGCAAACCCTGCAGAAACTGTAGTAAATTCTCCATTGTTTAAGAGCTGATGTCATTTTCATAGTACTTGAGTTCATGCTACTTCTTTCTGCTTAGAGAATTTCATTACTCTTTGGCTCTTCCTTCATGGAAGGAGAAATAAAACTAAATTAAACAGCCTGGTCATAGCTGCTATCTCAATATATTATTTCATGATGTTAACCCTGCCCCGAGCTTACTCTGTAGGTTACTATGGCTTATTAATTTTATATTTTATGCATTTCAAGCTCTTCCAGATAATGCATAAGATATTGGTATAGCTTCATTGTTTTTCTTTACTGTCCATTGGTAAAAGGGGAGGAGAAACCCATTTCCATCTATCGGCCTATTCATTGGTGCAGAAACAGAATGGCTACTAGCATGGAAAACAGAGCAGAAGACACTGCCCAAAGCTTCTCTCATGGAGGTATTGAGGGAAATGAATGTGAATTAGCCAACCAACCAACAAATGAGCCATTGATAATTTTAATCAGATCATCACTAAGTAGAAAAGGAAAGAAGGACATGGGAGAGAATTAGTCACAGAAGCTGAGATTGGAAAGAAAAGTAACACATGATCCTATAAAAATTATGAGGAAGAATATCCCACATGGCAAGTCCAGTTGGTTCAAAGAATGAAAGAGAGTTTGTGTAGAGGAAAACTCATGGGCAAGAATGTGACTGGTGTATGAGGAGTCCCGGAGGACTGGCTGGGCAAAGGCAGAGAAAGAAGCTCCTATTTTAGTCTAAATATGATTGGAAGTAACTGAGTAGGGTTAAACAAAGAACTGATGATCACCGGAGCTGTGGGTTGCAAAGTTCCTCTAGATGTTGTGGGGGATGTAAATTGGACATAGCCAAGCAATCAAGACAGAAATCCCAGTGGAAAGATTGCGAGAACAAGCAGACCAGAAGGGCTGCTGCAAAACAGCGTCTTCTGGACATGACAGGGGTGCTGCAAACATGAACTCTCAGCAGCTGCAACTGAGATCTGCATGAGATAAAACCAGTCAACATTCCAGCAGGGTCAGCGAGGGCTCACAAGGTGCCACTCCTGGCTGAGGAGCTATAAGCAGTGGGTGCTTATAGTGAAGAGGGACAGTTCGTTCAGGGGTGTGCATGCCCTGAAGTTGTCTATATCCTAGTGGTAAACCCTACCCCATGTGCATCTCAGCACCCACGTGCACACAGGCAACATAAACTGAACTCAATACACACACACACACACACACCACACCACACCCCTACATCCGTGCAAACATGGATGTGACATACATATTACACATACATGAAAATGGAAGAAGAAGAAAATGCTTTAACAGAAATTTCGTTACAGTGAGATGTCATGAGTGGGTTTGCTGGCACAGAAAATCTAACATCTAAAATAAAGTGCCTTTGCAGACTGTCAAGAACCCATATGAAGACAAAGAATCACAAAGCTTTAATTTTATTATTAAATATTTATTTTAAAATTAGCTAGTCATGATGGCACATGCCTGGAGGGTATGCTGAAGAGGAAGCAGCAGAAGGATCATGAGTTGAAGGCCCCCCTGGGCTATACATTTTACAGGGTGGAGAAATAGTTCAAAAGTTAAGAGCACTGGCTGCTATTTAGAGGACCACAGACTAATTCCTAGCCCCTAGCTGATGGTTCAAACCCACCTATAATCCAGTTCCAGGGGATCTGACACCATTTTCTGACTGCCACTGTACCAGGCATACAATTAGTACAGACATGAGTACAGGCAAAACATTCACACACATAAAATAAAAACAAAAATTTTAAAACTATTTTAAAAAATTAAAAAGTATACAACCCAGGAAGAAAGACAATGTTAAAACATTAGGCAGCATTTGACTGAAGGTTTTCTGAGATAAACTGGGGGGGAGTGGGGAGGAGAAAAGAGCTGTGTGTCTGGGGGAGGGCCTAGGCCCTGCTCCAGATGACAGACTTTGAAGATCCCCTATGGAAGGCCTCACCCTCCCTGGGGAGCAGAAAGGGAATGAGATAGGGTGTTGGTGGGGAGCAGGGGAAGAGGGGAGGGAGAGGGAACTGGGATTGACACGTAAAACAAAATTGTTTCTAATGTAAATTTAAAAATTGTATATAAAAAAGAATATAATCCCAACAAGTACTGGTGCTCAAAATCTTGATTTATTGAAACATGTCTTATGTATGATTACATATATATACTGTCTGTCTATATGTAATTATGGTTTGTTTTTTAGACTACATGCTTAATACCAAATTGACTCATAAGTAAATGCTCATGTAAACTAAAGTTGTTAATTTAGCCCAATTTAATCTTGTTCATAATAAAACTAAAATTCTGCTTCTGGAAAGAAAAAAAAACAGCTGTGTCTTATAAAGAAGAGGTTACATTCTAATTCTAATAGGAAACATGCTAATTAGTACTTAAACCCACTAATTACCACTAATTAGATTAATTAGGCTGGGAACTGTAGGCAGTTCTATTGAAAGTTTTCCTCCTTAGACTTTTTTTAATGTAAAATTCTAGGGACTGGGGGGATGCTCAGTGGGTAAAGTAGTTGCTTCGCATCCATGAGAGCCAGAGTTCAGTTCCCCAGACCTGCATAAAACCTGGGCACAGGCACCTAAGTGCAGCTCCAGAGCTGGAAGGAGGAGACAGGCAGACCCTAGGAGCTTGTTGGCCAAACACCCTTACTACACACTGAGCTCCAAGTTCAGGGAGAGACCTTGTCTCAAAAACTAGGGTGTGGAAGTGATAAAGACAACTGACATTAACCTCTCGCCGCTATATCTTCATACACGGTATGTGCACACATGCACACATGTTTAAAACATAAATAAAAATTCCCTACAGGGCTGGTATGTAGTTAAAGCTTGATACCCATGGATCTGATTACTTAGAAAATACTTAAGGAAATTATGTGCAGTTTCATATATATGAGGTTTGTTTATTTTTAATTGGGGGTTTAAAAATGCTTAAGAGCATATGTTTTTGAAAACCCAGCATATATTGTGAGTTGATGAGTCCCTGAGATGAAAGATTATAGTGGAAGTACCAAATTCCCCTGCCTGACATCCAAGTGACAATAGATAATGGTTAAGTAGATATGCTGAGACATTATTCTCTACTTACTATTTTTACAATTGGCATTTTGCAAAAATTCTTTTTTTATATCTTTTTCTTTGTTGCAAAAATTTCAGTCTCCCATAGCATTGACAGCATAATGCATTCTCATGCTGGTGGGATGGTTTATCTTCCCTTTGTTTATTTTGCAGATTTCATTGTAATAAAAACACTTATTGCTAACCCTCTCCTGTATCTTTAGAGTATCTATGTAGATGGGAATTGTGGACCATAACACATGGGCATTTTTATGGGTCTCGCTGGATCATAAAATGGATTTTCAGGAGACTTAGACCAATTTACAATCCTTCCAGCAAGATCATACTTCATGTTCTCTGCTACTGGGTATTATTTTCATCACCTATTGGAGAGATTTAAAAAAATGGTATCTCACTGTTCGCATTTGCATACCTTGTTGCTAAGGGCTCTTACATGAACTTCTTTAAGAGCTCTGACTTATTTCTAAGCCTCCTGACTCAAAAGGCAATAGATATAAAAGGCTCACTGATGAAGATAAACCATGACAGGAACTCAGGCCAAAATTTACTTTCATAAAGTCAACAGTGGGACCTGTCCATTTGAATGAGGAGGAGTGACCTGTTCATCTCAATAAGCAAAAGCTAAAGGAGATGAAGTCTCTACTCTGTTGACTAAGAGCCTTCTGGCCAACCCCTGTAGTCTGTGTTCTGCCAGGAGGGCAGGTCAAACATGGATGCTGATTCCCTGACTCTGTATCTCTCCTTGATCCAATCCAACATGCCCAGATATTACACCAAGCTGGCATGCTAAAACTCTACTAAATGTCAGTATCATATTAGTTGCTTCTTTGTTGCTGTGACAAATACCAAGATCAAAAGCAATTTAATGAAGAGTCTGTTTTGGCTTTCAGTGCCAAAGGGCTGGAGTCTCTAATGTTGGGAAAGATGTGGCATATCAGGAGAAGCAAGACGCTAACTGGTAACATGTCATCCACACAAAGGAAGTAGAATAACAGGAAGTGGGGAAGGCTATAATCCTCAAACACAGTGATGTGCTTCCTCCACCAAGGCTCCACATCCATAAACTCCCCAAACAGAGCCACAGACTTGAGATCAAGTGCCTAATACCGCAGTCTATTGGTGACATTTCAAACCACTACAGTCTCAAAGGCTCAAGATCCTAGAGCAGTGGTTTTCAACATGTGTGTCCCAATCACTTTGGGGGTCGAATATCAGATATTTACATTATGATTCATAACTAGCAAAATTACAGTTATAAAGTGTCAATGAAATAATTTTATGGCTGGGGGGTCACCACAACAAGAAGAACTGTATTAAAGGGTCATAGATCAGGAAGGTTGAGAACCACTGTCCTAGAGTAATGATAAGTTGTCTACATCCTAAGGGCCAGGCCTTGTGCCACGTGATTTACACAACAAATTCTTACAATAGCACTTCATTTCAGAGATGTTTAGGTCCATTTCTCTGATAAAAAATATGGAGCTTGGGAGATTTTTTTCCTTGCCCCCCCCCCTTGCACATAGGTAGTAAATGAACAGTTCAAAACTCAAATCTGGCTGCCTAAGCCTAACAACATATCACTGACTCTGGTCTCATCTCTACAGAGTGTGTGTGTGTGTGTGTGTGTGTGTGTGTGTGTGTGTCTGTCTGTCTGTCTGTCTGTCTGTCTGTCTGTGTGTATACACATGTATGTGTGTGTTGATACACATGTGCATGTGTGTGTGTGTCCATGCACGTGTGTGTAGAGGGGTATGTGAGGGGTGTTGTAGAGAGATGCTTGTATGAGGTCAACCTTGGATTTATTTCCTTCATCATCACCCTCTTCCTGAGTCACGGTTTCTCACTAAGACCTGGGACTCTGATTAGTCTAGGCTGGTGAGCAAGCATCCCTCAGGGATGCCTTTGGCCTGTCTCCCCAGTGCTGGGACCACAGGCATGTGCTGCCATGGCCACTTCTTTAAAAATGATTTTAAAGTAAAAACAGTAAATGAATGGCCTGAAATCCAAATGCAGCTGTCTGTTGGTAACACCATGCTCACTAACACAAGTTTATTCCCTACTGTGTGTGTGTGTGCACACGTGCATGTGTGTGTACTTGAGCATAAGTATGTGGTGCACCTTCTGCATGCAGGAGCCCACAGAAGTCAGAAGAGGGCATTGGGTCCCCTGAACTGAAGTTAAAAAGGTTGTGGCTTCCGTGTGGATGCTAGGGACCAAACTGGACCCTCTGCGGGAGCAGTAAGTACTCTTAACCAACGAGTCATTTCTCCAGCCCAAGCCCAGCTTTTTGCTTTGGTTCTGGGAATCAAACCTGGGTTCTCACGTCTGGATTTTATGAGCTGAGGTGCCTTCCCTAAGCCCCATCCATGCTATGAAGGTAACTGCACTGCAATACTCTGAAATAATCAATCACCGCCCTTACTTGAAGCAAAGGCATATAAATACAATAATTTGACAGTGACTCTGTAACACTGTTTAAACCTTCATTATTATCTATTAGGACAAGATCAGACAAAAGTAACATGGGTTTCTAAAAGAAACTATTTAGCCATTCCTGTCTCTGGTTTCATAAACAGTTTCCCTGCGTTATCGGCTCCCCAGTCCTTCAGCAGTCTAACTTTGCAACCTGCCCCAGATCTAAGTAAATCCTTCCATTCCTTCCAGAAGACAGATGGAAACCCCACTCCAACCATTTGGTGCTGTTCACAATGCTGGAGGGCACTTACTTCCCTGTTTGACCAGTGTTGCTGCATCACCCAGACATCCCACGGAAGGAGCCGGAAGTGTGCGCCAACTAGCTCTTACCCAGTCTGTAGAACATTCTAGTAAATCCCTGAGATTTTTACTTGCTGGTTGTCAAATGTGACCACCAAGAAAATTAAATTATAAGCATTGTCAAGTAGCTAAATTACAGCAGAAATAATATTCAGATGTCAGTTTCCCAATGAAATCACCTTACTGCACTAGGTTCCATGCTCATGAAGCTATCTCTAGTGTGGTGGAAAGGCAACACGTTAGCATCTACAGCATATGTGATTCCACGTGACAACCAAAGTTGTCATTTGAACTCCAAAAATCAGAAAATGGTACAAGCCAGGGTCGTTTTACTTGATGAATCCACTGTTAAGCATTAAGACCTCTAAACCAGGCCCTGTGAGCAGTGATTCTGAGGCAGCCAGGATCAGAGAAGTATTAGTTTTGAAAGCCTAAGACCCATCTCCAGTCACCGAAAACCTTCCTGCACCATCACCGAGTCTGCCTACCCTCCATCCACAGCTCTGGTTCCGTTTCTACATCCAACATTCTGTAAAATGCATTGCTTCCCAGAGAGTTAATTTCATCTTGTTTTGGCACGTAAGTGTTTTAAGAGACAATGAAATCACAAACTTTTATTTTATTTCCTGAAAAATCTCATCTTCTAGAAACGCATTCTCCATTTGGAAGTCCGTTGCTGAATCATTGCCACCAGCAGGGGGCAGCATCGACCGTTGGGAGGAACGTTGGTGTCAAGCCATTTTGGCTGAGAAAGAACATACATTTTTAGGGCAAAGTCAAGAACGTTTCTAAATAGTTTGCTGGCTCATCATATTCTTTGCCTTCTAAAATGCAGGATACGTTATTTTCCACACTCGCATGAAACAAACAAAAATGCCATTTACTTTTGTTTGCAAATTGATCTGGGCCTGAGGAAGCTGGGAATTTCTCAGATTCCCACAGATCAGATTTGGGTAGTTTTACCTCATTCTTGTTTTAAGTATTTTTTAAATCTATTTGCTTCTACTTTTTAAAATACAAATTCCTGAGTAGATAAACAGAGTACAGCTTTCAAAGCACAGAATCCCTGCATTAAAAAAAAATGAAAGACAAGCCCATTCCACAAATAATTTAACTGCATAACTCCACTGAAATCCATATAAGGCAATGAGATTGAATCTGAGTCTATAATAATACTATCAGACTGCTGTGTGCCTGGGTTTGGGTTGCATGGTGATCAGTCTTTATAAAGAGTAGCCCTGTGTCTGTATACAAACAAGTGGTCTGGATACATTAGCATCCTGGGGCTCAAGAGCTGCTCAGCACCAGGAGGAATCACAGAACAGAGATCTCTGCATCCCATGGAATAACAATATCAACACATGAAATCTAGAGTGAGGGTGTCCTGTCTCTTTCCATGGCTCAATTATCAATATCCCCTGATCAGATAGTGTGTGTGTGTGTACACACATGTTCAATTGTGTGCTTGTGTGTTTGTACAGCCCAGAAGTTGACATCAGGAGTCACCCTCAACCACTCTCCATCATATGATTTGAGAAAAGGTCTCTCACTGAACCTGGAGTTCACTGATTTAGCTAAGTTG
This sequence comes from Cricetulus griseus, assembly GCF_003668045.3. NCBI lineage: Eukaryota > Metazoa > Chordata > Mammalia > Rodentia > Cricetidae > Cricetulus > Cricetulus griseus. The sequence continues at coordinate 30,187,558 of NW_023276807.1, read as the reverse complement.
TCTGAGCAAGAGCTCCAAGGACCTACCTGTATTTACCTCCACAGCATGCTAAATCACACGAGTGTCTCACCATACCTGGCCTTTTCCATGGGTTCAGAGGATGAGAACTCAGGTCCTCATGTTTGCATGGCAAGAACTTCACTGACTAAGCTGTCTCCGCAGCTCTGATTGGATCATTTTCACCGGTATATACACAAATACTGGCAGGAAACATATACATCATATCAACTGAGAATAGATTGTGTGATTGTGTACAGGATGTCACCCTGCTGTCCAAGAACTTGTGGGTTGCTGTATTATAAGTTGAGGGGTTATTTGGCAAGTGTAGGATTTATTTCTCATGGTTGGTTTGATAATAAATAAGATAAAAACCCTTGAAAGTCTCTGAGCATTGGACACATCTGTGAGTTCTCTACGTAAGTGAGTGACAAACCAATATGGTGTTCAGAAAATATTATTATGGCAAAGTTGCACAAAACTGATGAAATGGACAGGGTCAACTAAAGAAGACTGAGGAAGAGTCCACTGTAGTGGCCCCACAGGAGTGGCACAGTGGGAACAACTGGCTTTGTGGGTAGCAGAAGAGGCCAGAAGAGAGTGTCAGGTCCCCTGGAGCTGGAGATACAAATGACCATGAGCTACCCAATGTGGGGATTGATCCCAGCTCCTTGGTAAAGCCATCCCTTCTCTTCACTGTTGAGCCATCTCTCTGGCACCTCAGGACTACCTCTTAGTCACAACACCCACCCACTCCTTCCCTCTTCCTGGGTGCACACTGGAGCCACCAGCTGAAGAATATTGTCCCTTGCCCTGTCTTCTTTCTCTATGTGTTCACGTGCTCATATGCAGGTTGTGAGTGTCCTGTTAGCCCATTGTTTTCACTGTGGTGGGGCTTCTCTGCTTATCTTAGCTACAGTTTTCTGTTTGTTTGCATTTTTACTTCCTTTTGAACTCAGTTTTGAGATGAGACTGGGCTTCAGTCCCCTGACTTTGTAGTGTGCCCTTTGTTAAGTGCTAGGTGCCAGCCCTTTCTCTAAACAGTTTACATTCACTATTTTACACAGCCTGATGCGGTGAGCACTCTTACCTTCTCCACGTCACAGAGGACACCCAGAAGAAAAGTCATCAAGATGACGCACCAGCTGCTTGCACACCACCATTCCAACACCCCTGAGTCATCCCTTTTACTCACAGTCAACTTTTATTAGACCCTGAAAGTTTCTACTGAAGAGAACACGATGCGGGGCTGGGGAAATGGGTCAGCCAATGAGGCACCTGCCTCGCAAGTGCTAGGTTTGAGTTTGGATCCCAAAGGCATGTGAAAGACTACACAAAGTGCTGCATCCCTGAGATCCCAGAAAAGGCCTGATGGGAAGTTGAGGCAGGAGGATCCCTGGAGGCCCATGGGCTAACTAGCTTGCCCCGTTTGGTGAAGTTCCAGATGAGGGTACAAGACGTAGACTCCTCAGGGTAGGACAGCTTTCGGGATAATCTCTGTTATTTGCCAATTACCTATAGCCTGGAACTTTTCTTGCTTGGTGATGTTCTTATTGGTTGTAGTCCCATTTTGTGTATGTTATTACCCTTTCGTTCTCCGGGACAATACTTGGAAAGTGCTCTTACTGTATATAGTTTTGTATTAGGTTTAGAACTTTCTTATTTAAACAAAAAGCAGAATTGTCCTGTGGGGATGCATGCATCCCTGCTTGCCTGCTTTAACCAAGAAAGCAGTCAATCAGACAGTCAAGGCATTGAGGCCAACAGTTCATCCCCACAGAGATGCTGGGGTATCATAGGTGGTACACACAGCAAGTGGGTAATGACATTGCAGTGTCTAGGATTTGAACCAATGCACTGAATGAATGCATAGTGTGAGCCTTTCTGTAAGCCTTTCTCCAACTCTGGGAATTGAGTGATAATCAAAGCATCAGAAAGTGTTCACCCAAAGCAGCTTTGGTTCTAGAGAGAATGAGAGGAATTCATGAGCCGATGGTCATGGTCATGTGTTGTATATCAAGTAATGATACCGAAAAGGAAATCTAAATTCCCAAGACCATATAAGCAATTGACAACCTCCTGGGGATTAAATGACAGCAGCTCATTCAAGATTACCTCTCATCTGTCAGGAACCTCCATGTTCAAACTCTGCTCTCTGAACCCACTATGCTTGGAATGCTACTGGTAACACTGCAGAGGCTTTGAAAAAAGGAACAAGTATGTCATCCTGCAGTGACACTTAAGTGGACACTTAAAGCAAAAATCTCAGACACAAGATGGTGCGATTTGGACTCAGAGAAGTGATGTTATCACATACCTTGCAACTTTTAGACAATGCTGTGAAGTTATACAAGGATGGGAGTGAAATTGACAAGTGTTCTAGCAGTGTGACTGGTCTCATGCCTGGGAGGGTTGGCAACCATGTGGAGAGCACTCATGAAAATGTGTACTGAGGTACACAGCTTCTTTAAAAAGTGAAAAAGAAAAGCCATTTGCATCTATTTCTCACTGCTTTGAGTGTCTCTTCTTGCTTATTTTCCTCTAGTTAGAAGAAGGGAAACAATAAATTTCAGGGTGAATTATCTGGAGTGTAAAGACTATGGGTGGGTTTCTTAAGACATTTATATGCCTGTTTGCCTTTAAGAATGCAAGTCTGTATCAAAGCCACAGTTTTGGGTCTTCAGGAGTGCAGGCACGCCTTGAAATGAAATTACTTCTCTGCTGAAGTGTGCTTTTGCCATTTCCTGACAGCCCCTCTGCAGGCCTGAAGTCCGGAGCTGGCTCAGCGGGAGACCAGTTGCTTCCTTCAAAAGTGTCACAGTTTCTTCCCACAGAAATTTCATTGTTACTTTAATGCTACTTTAAATGGATGGAATTCTTCAGAGTGTTCCTAAACATCCATAAAATAACTCCCTAATTGCATTCCACTCTGCTGACAAGACCTCTCCTTGGGTTCCTGTAATAGTCAGTCGTTTCTAAAGCACAAACCTTTCTCCTTGTGTGCAGATTCTTTTTTCCTATTTATTTAAAATGTAATTCTTGTGATCTTCTAGCAGTTTTCTAACAGGTAAGAAAATTTGTTGTTTCTACCACTAACCACTTTAATTAATCAGTGTGAGGAGGTAACAGGGAGTGTGGTTGTGGATGCTGCTGCGAGCTGAAGAAGAGGGGTGCTTCCTTTGGGAGAGAAAAAAGAAAGGAAAGAGGAAAGCACCCCAAAGCTTACAGAGAGCACCTCAAGTTCTTCCTCAGTGAATAGCCTTGCAACAAACTGGAAGGGGCGGGGTGAGGAGAGCTAAAGCCATGGTGTCTAGTTTCATTCCTTGGTTGTGAAAAATGCCCTGACAAATGGCAACTTAGAGTAGGAAGGGTTTAAGTGGCTCCCAGTTCCAGGGTACAACAGTGGTGCACAGACATGCATGCCAGCAAAACACCCAGACGCAGAAAACAAAGCTCCGAACCTTCGAAAACGTTTAAAAGAAAACTGCATTGTATTTCTTTATGTGTTTGCTCTCTGTCTCTGACTCTGTGTGTATGTCTCTCTCTCTCTCAAAAGCTCCATGAAGGATGTTACAGTTCATATCCTACTTACGATAGTTTCAACAATGACAAAAACATAGTTGACACTCAATAGCTATTTTTTGGAATAAAGGAATGATCAAATGGTTTGTCTGGGCTTTTCTATATATAAGCATCGGCTTACATTTTCCAGGAAAGACTTTTTCATCTCTGGCCTGGAAAGAAATCACTCAGAGCCCAGGAGAAAAGAGGATGCCTTGACTTTCCGCTTCCACCGGCTTCATTCCAGCCACACGTGTCGCCCAATCCCTTTGCTGTGCTTGCTGTTCCAGACCCTGGAGCCCCTAGGAATTCTGTGAGAGGCTGTTGCCTGGTTTCTCCTTCACAGAGCATTTGAACTGGTCATCTCATCCACTGCTGAATCGGTTAGCCTTCTTCCTCAGGGCTTCTTCCCACTCTCAAGAGATCCCTTGGGGGTTGGGGAAATAGCTTACAACACAAGCAAGAGGACCTGAGTTTGGATCCCCTGCACCAACGTAAGAAGCTGGGTGCAGAGACATACACTCAGACCTGCACTGGGAAGGCAGAGACAGGTAGTGCAGCTGTGGCTGTCAGGGGACAACTGCAGTCGGTTCTCTCCTACCATCATGTGTGTGTGTCCCAGGGGTGGAACTCACATTGACAGACTAGGCAGAAAGCTCCTATACTCCTGAGCCATCTTGTTGGTACATGTAAAGGTTTTCATGGATCTGAGCTCTAAAACAAACAAATAACCCAAAACATCCAATTTGCAAAGTGGAATGAAAGCCAGTATGAATGAACCAGTTGGAGACCAGGAGAGTGGCAACTGCAACAGCCTAGTAGGAGATGCCCAAAGCTACAACCAAAGACAAAAGTGAACAGAAAGGAGATGATCAGGAGGCAGCACCGTGGGATTAGTTTGTGAATGGTGGGGGTGGGAGGTAGAGTTTCTAGTTAAAACTCTGGGTGCCGCTGGTTTGGTTCAGGCCTAGGAGGAGAGCTGGGTAGAAGGAAGTGAGCAACAGTTTAGTGTTCTGGTGACTGCATCCCACCATCTGAAGAGGAGATGCAATATCTAGCTCAAGGAGACCGCTCACTTGGGGATAGAACATTGGTACTTCACATTGTACCGTCGACAACTAAAGGCTTGATAAAGTTGGTCAGAGAAAGATAGAGATGCAGATAATGTGTGATAACTCACCTTCCTAGTTCGGCTCAAGCCTCCTCCTCCCCCTTAATTTGTGTTAAGACTTGCCTTCTCACAGTGTTTAGATTTACAACCACCATCACCCAATAGGTGTGACTTCACTTTTATTTATTCTCACTAGAAATGAAAGATGGCTTTCTTCAAAGGGATGTGCGATTGAAAATCTGCAGCATCTCTGTACCAAGAATATGAAATGGGAAAGAACAGACGAAAGATCTAAGGGAGGCTATTAGCTGTAGACTCTAAGGGCTATTAAAAATTGAAAGAGGAAGAAAAAGAAAAAAGTGATTTTTTTTCCCTGATACAACCTTTAAAATACTTTTGTATAACCAGCCTCAGATGCTGTCCATCAGGAAAGTGATCTCTAGCAGGAAAGAATATGGCTGCTGTAAATAATTAATGGACAAAGACAGCAGAGTATGGAATCGGGAGGAGTTCCAAGAGGGACTCGCTGCTGGGAAGTTCAAGCAAGAACCAAAGGACATTCTTCTCGGACTGGCTTCCCAGCACTGTGTCAGTCTTTCTGTCAGGGAATAGCAATACATTTTAAAAAGCACAGCTGGCTCTGAAATGTTGATGAAAGCCTCTAGAAGTGAAAACAGTGGGTCTCGGATACAGCTCGGATACAGTAAAGTGCCTACTATGCAAGCCTGGAGACCTGAGTTCAGAAGCCCAGAACTGTAAAGCACATCTAAAATCCCAGAGTTCCTCAGGGAGAAGAGAGGTGGAGACAGGAGAACTGCTGAGTGGTGGTTTGAATGTAATTGGCCCCCATAATCTCATAGGGAGTGGCACAATTAAGAGGTGTGGTTTTGTTGGAGTGGGTGGGGCCTTGTTGGAGGAAGTATGTCACTGTTGGGGGCAGGCTTTGAGGTTTCCTATGCTCAGGAAACCACCAGGTATCTCAGTGGACTTCCTGCTGCCTTCTGGTCAAGATGTAGCCAGCACCATGTCTGCCTGCAAGTCACCATGCTCCCCACAATGATGACAATGGACTTGTCCTCTGAATCTGTAAGTGAGCCACACAAATGTTATGTTGTTGTTATTGTTGTTGTTGTTGTAATTTAAATAAAAAAAACAGTTGCTATGGTCATGGCGTTTCTTCATAGCAATAAAAACCCTAAGACACCCTGGAAGCTTGCTGGCCAGCTTTCCAGGTGTGTTCAGAGACTATAACAAGATAGTCTGCCTCACACAAAGTGAAAAGTAAGGGCCAAGATCTCAGGTTGTCCCCTGACCTCTGCATGCATGCTAAATGGGCATGCCTATATGCACACACATACATCATACATATGAAATATTTAAAAATTAAAAGTAAAAAGCAAACATTTTTTTTAAAAAGAAAAGAACTTTGTCTTGAAGTTCTTGGTGATACTGCTCAATCCTAGATGGATGCACTCAAGGGAAACAAAGTCAATGCCTAGACCTGATTTGTCATCGGTCGGTCACACTAACCCTGGAGGTGACATGTCTTCACAGAGCCCTCAGGGTTAGAGCAATTCAGAAACATCTGTCCCTAGGAACCATCAAAATGATCACATGACCAAATGATCATTGTTGAATCTCTTCTCTAAGTCCTGTTGTGCAGCATGAAAGCATTCACATGAGTGAAGAGACTGTGTATTAAGTGGCCTCCTCTAATTTTAATCCAACACTTACTCAAAGATTAGAATTATAGGGAAAACACTATGCTATGCCCAGATTTACACAGCCTGAACTCCTACTAATGAAAAATGGGATTAACACTGCTTTCACGCGATAAGAATAGTCTTAATTCGTTTCCCAATAAAATAGGGGAAGGGATGACATTTATTGATTTTGAATATTAAACAACAAATGTCTGTACATCCAAATATTGAAACAATAGCAATTCAATTCAGAATTAAATAGGAAGTAGACCAGGCACTGGAAGACAAGATTAGGAAAAAAAACAAAAAACAAACAAACAAAAAATATTACAACTAAGATAGAAGGCTTCCAGCAAGTTTTCTCAAGTGATGGTTCTAATCCTCTGCTTTCCTAAGAGAGAATGAAACATGCTTTCCTGAACAGTTCTTTTACAGAACTAGGGAATCTAACCCAAGGCCTGGCACCTGGCACTGAGCTATATCTTCATACTTTCACACTTTCTTATTTTGAGAAATATTCTCAAGATGTTACTCAGGCTGGCCTCTTGGTCCTCTTGCTTTAGACTACCACGCAGCTAATATCAGCAGCCTAAATGCTGAGATGTGTTTGCAAACTGACTGCATTTTTTATTAGCTAATGAAAGTTGAACTTGCCACATTGACTTTTGTATTACCTTTAGTGGCATGATCTGGTGTTATTTATTCCGTAAGCTTCATTAACAGCCACCAATACCTTTAGAAACAATATGATATGACAGACTTTGATGATTCCCCCATGGAAGGCCTTACCCTCCCTGGGGAGTGGATGGGGGTTGGGATGGAGGGGTCAGTGGGGGACATGGGAGGATGGGAGGGAGAGAAAACTAGGATTGATATGTAAAATAGGATTGTTTCTAAATAAAAAAAGTAACTAATAAATGAATCTTCTGGATGATACATATATATATATATATATATATATATAATATATATATATATCCAAATCACTTATATATATAAGTGATATTAGAAATTTATATATATAATATAAAATTATATATATATAAATATATATATATAAATATAAAATTATATATATAAGTGATTTATATATAAAATTTCTAAGTGTAAAATAAAAAACAACCAATCACCAACAAATCTGACCAGTGACTTCATGGAATCTCAATTAACAACATAATGAGTAAATATAAATTAACAGACACTAAAGATATTCCCAACTCAAAAGTCTTCATTCACAATGTTAAACAACTTATTTGAGTGACTAATGCACTCCTCTGCTATCGGTGCTTTGATGGCTAGCTTCCATGACGCTGCTCATGGTGGCTAAACTAGCCAGAGGCCACATTATCACATAATAGGTGTGACCATAAAATAGCCCTGATAACACAGGTTGTTTATGAAAGGCTAATCTAGGACTTCCATGTGGTTTTCTTATGCCCACTGGTTCATCTTTATCACTCAAAATTTCCCACAGCTGGGCAGCATCATGTGAACAGGGGACCCAGTACAGCCACCCTCAGTCCTTGTTCACAGAACATAGCTGCAAGGTGGCTGTTCTTCCTGTAACACAAAATAGTAACAAAATTGACTTAAGTATCAAGCCTAAGCTTAGACCAATAACTATCCCAGTCACAAATTCTCAAAGCTCTAGCAGTATGTGCATGCAATACCAAAACTATGAAGATCAAGACAGGCAGATTTCTAAAGCTATCTGGTGGGCCAGCCTAGCCCAATTAGAGAGACTTTCCCCCCACCCTACCCCAGTAAGAGATACTGTCCTAAAAACATACAGCCAATGGCGCCTGAGGAAGAATACTAAGATTGACCTTTGGTCCCCACATCAGCGATCACATGGATACCCCACCAATACACACATATACATACTCTCCATCTCTCAAATGTACACAACTAAATTGAAGCTTTATAGATGAATTCCTTCAGTGATGCTCCTGTGACCCCTCCTGAGACTCCTAACTGTAACCAGCATGGCAGAAATAAAGATATTCTAAAGGGACACTTGCGTCTCTCAATCTGGCTATCAGACTGTTGAAACAATGGTCCCCAAATAAATGGGAACTTCCTGGGAGTCTCATGTTGGAGAAGGAAGGGCACTAGGCCAGCCACAGGGAAGGCATGTCTTTAGGTGGGGATTCCACACAGGTCTAAGTTCTTGCCAGACTCAAGTCCACACAAGGAGACCCTGCTTGATGGGACTGCCTTGTTGTGCATGTTCTTGGTTCTCTATTTAAACTCTGACTCACTTCAGGGCCCCTAACACAGCCTTGAGGGATTCACTTGAGCCCTCTGCCCATCTTCCCAATGTGGCCACCTTGAACCAAACTCTTTTTTCTGCTTTCCTTTAATAAATCTGAATAGTCAACTTGACTTAATGAGGATGGGTAGCTGGACCTGGCTTGGGACACATACTGTGATGCTTAAGTTCAGTAACATAGCCAGTAAGATGACATCCTGGATTAGGTAGAGAGAAACACCCAGGATACTTCTATTAGTTATCAATGAGGCTAAAGACTCTGGCAATGGGACATTTTTGGTTATTATAAGTAGAGACAGAGTCTCCATGGCATCTGAGCACAAGGACAAAGGATGGTACTAAAAACATCGTAGGGCAGAGGGAGGAAAGGCCCCATGCAAGCTAAGCATCCCACGGAGCACGAGGAGAGCTCCACACCCACAACCATGCAATCTAAATACCAGGAGTTTCAGAGTATGAGCTGCAGCATAACTCCAGAGGTTTCAGGCTTCCCATATTAAGTCTGCTCCTGACAGCAATGTCCCAATGTATTATTTATTAATGATGACATTTTTATATATTAATAGATCAGAATATCCTCATGCCTTGTGCTAAGTGATAATTAGTAAAACAAATAATTCTCTGTGCCAAAGGATATTTGAAAAGGTTACCATCCACTGGATTCGCTTGCATTCTGTCCTCTACCTAGGATTCTCTAGACAGAGATTTTATAGACCAGAGATTGAGTTCAGTGGGTAAAGGTACTTGCCACCAAGCCAGTGTCCTGAGTTCAATCCCTGGGGTCCACATGGTAGAAGGAGAGAACAGACACCCACACGTTGTCCTCTGACCTTTACACCTTATAGCACCTTCTCTCTCTCTCTCTCTCTCTCTCTCTCTCTCTCTCTCTCTCTCCAACAAGAACAATTTCTTAAAATCACATCTTTAATCATATGAAACATTAAAAGAATTAAAGTTATGGTTCACACACATATCTTCTTTACAATGTTTTTCTTCCAGAGATAAGAAGAGCTGTTTATGCCACTATGTTCCTCAGCAGGTAGGTAGGTGATGGCAAGTGTTTGGGCTCAGTAAAGGAGCCTCTGTGCAAAGTTCCTAAGTAGTTGATAAACATGAAAAACTATCATCAGGTTTTCCCAAGGTTCAACTTTCATCTGCCTTCCTTTTCTAATGGACTTGATAACATTTCCAACATCAATGGACCCAGTAAAAGGTCCAGTCACAAGGAACATATACTTAGTTTACCATTGGCAAGGATGAGACACCAGCAAAGAAAAGCCTCTTGAATTTAAATTTGTGTTTTCTGTATTAAAAATCTAAAATGTCTTGAACAATCCACAGTGAAGGTTTGGTTAACCAACCAAGTTTTCCCCTAGAAACTGATACAAAGGTAAATAGAATGGGACAGTAAGGCAAGACTCGCATGCTTGTTCAGAAGACTTCAAAGAAGTTTTTCCAACTGTGACCGAAGTTCAAGGAAAAATAAATACTGAGTGAGTAAGATACATAAAATTCCAAATGACTGAAGCTCATTTAAAAAACAAGTGTGTGTGTGTGTGTGTGTGTGTGTGTGTGTGTGTGTGTGTGTGTGTACTACCCACAGAGACCAAAGAGAATTTTGGATCCCTTAAAGATGGAGTTACTGGCAGTTGCACCCTGACCAGATGCGGGTGCTGGGACCAAATCCAGGCTCCCTGCAAGAAGAACAAGTGTGAAAAATGCTTGTTTGTTTCTTTGTTTTCTATCAAAGATAGCCAGCCTTTCAAGGACCAATATTCCATAGTATGAAGATATGTGTGTGAGCCATAACTTTAATTCTTTTAATGTTTCATATGATTAAAGATGTGATTTTAAGAAATTGTTCTTGTTGGAGAGAGAGAGAGAGAGAGAGAGAGAGAGAGAGAGAGAGAGAGAGAGAGAGAGAGAAGGTGCTATAAGGTGTAGAGGTCAGAGGACAACATGTGAGTGTCTGTTCTCTCCTTCTACCATGTGGATCCCAGGAATTTATACAACTTGTAAATTTATTACATTAATTTTTAAAATGTATAGAACTTTTGTTTCTGCAATCTCAACACTTAATGGCTTGGGAAGGCTAATTCAGGATGAATTCCTCCATTGCTTTGTGCCATTTTTTTTAACATTGGCCAATTGCAAAAGACTATGAAATCAGATCTCATCCCATGGGAAAAAGACACAGACACTACGTGTTAGAGTCAAATCAAATGAACTTCCTGCCCCAGTGTGCTTGCGAGGCCAGTTCAGGTTTTGTTACACTAGTTTTGTAAAAAAGAAATTGCCTTGCTAACCTACTTTTGCATTGATAGTATGTTCCTTTCTGCAACACCAAGATTACTCTTTGTTTATCTTTCACAGTCTTGACCACTGAGCCCTTCTCTGTCCCCTGGAGTTCATTTTGTAAACTGGATGTAAAGGAAAACGACTTCTAGTGAAGGCCAGGAATGAGGACATAGGTCTGTCAGTGTTCCGATGCAGTGAGGAAATATGTAGCTGTTTGAGAAATTCTCTGAGTAGAAGGCAGAATAAAAAGACAAAAAATATTAGCAATATTAGAGACAAGAGTGCTCATCCTCCCAAGTCTCTCTGAAGCCTCTCACCAGCTGCTGTGCAGAAATTCTAGCACAATTAACATTTTCTGTCAAGGCTGCCAGCATAGACTTTATACTTTGATAGATATTCTATGTTAAAATCAACATAACCCAAGCTTCAAGCCAGAATGTATATGACCTTGGCCAGGGCATTATTCCTTTCCCCAGACATTGCCTGAGAATCTCAAATAGTAAAATGACTTACCCTCATGTATCATGGGGCAAGATGTTCACCCGGTCCTTGGTAATCCTACCATGTGACCCTGGAACCACCAATAAGAAAGTAACTCAAGCTCCACCCAAACAGATAACTACTGTGAAAACCATGAGCTGCATCTCCTAGAGGAGTCCAGAGTCACCCTTGCATGTGCCTGACTTTCTTCAGGGCACCTCTTTGTCTCCTAATCCTCGTGCATAAACTTACATTAAAGCATCTTTAATGCTTTTCCATCTGCTTCACCATACCAGCTAGTCCTGCAAGTTTCAATGGGGGAGGAAGCCAGGAATCTTGATTTGGTCCAAGTTAAGGTCCCTAATTCTCTATCTGCTGGGAGTGGCAGTGGGAGCTGTACCTCCTTTACCTCCATCCCCAAACACTGACAAGACAGAGCAAATAGGGTTCCTCTGGGTTGGTCCTTGTAGAGCATTCAGATTTCAAAGACAGACATCTGTTTTACCACCTCCCTCATCTCAAACTAGATGGTTCTTTCTGAAGGCAGGGAGACATGCCATGGGAGTCTACCAAAACACCATATTCCAGTAAGTTACACAACAACCATAGATGCGGAAAGCAAAGGGTCAACGAGGTGTCCCATGTAGAAAGGTACAAAAATCAGACTACTGGGAGGAGTTAGCATCACTGCTAGCCAACACATGGTCACTATGATCAAGATACCTGGGTTGTATTAGCATATCTGACGATAACCCTATGAAGTGTTGGTGCAAACACTGATCTCTCACCTCAAAGGGAATGAGACAGATTCTGGAGCTAAATATGAGTGATCATGGCGCGGCTGAGTGGTTGATCCAGTGGGAAGCACTTGCTTGCAGAATGAGCATGAGGACTGGCTTACAGATCCAGCACCCATGGACATGTTGGGTGAGTATAGTGGCTCACTTGTAATTCTAGTACTCGGCAGAGAGAGAGAGAGAGAGAGAGAGAGAGAGAGAGAGAGAGAGAGAGAGAGAGAGAGAATCCCTTTAGCAAGTCAACTATCCAGACTAGTTGAATCAGTGTATCAGTGAGCTCTGAGTTCCTTACAAACATTAGGATTCTTCAAAACTTTCAAGAGTCATGCAAAATACCTCAATCACATTTGGGGCATACATTAAATAGGCAATGGTAAAACCAGCCTCATACCCTGTGTCACAGAATTCCATTTCTGGGCTGGCTGGATCTTCAATTCCATTACTCTGTCATCAGGTTCCAACATAGTTTAATTTACAATTTATATGCATATTTAGTTTAGCAGCCCATTTGTTTGGGCTGTCATTTATAGTTCATCTGTGAACTATAAAACTCCTGTGTTAATATATAAGGTGGAGGGCAATCCAGGAATATACCTTATGTCAAACACTAGCCTGTATGTATGCACGATTACATATGTGTGTTCCTCCCATATACATGCATGCACACTACACACACATAAAAATACTGTTATAACATAAGAGTTTCATGAAGGTTTTATAGTTACAGAGTAAAAAGACTCCCAAATCAAGACATGTTTTATATCCATTGGTTGAAAACATCGGGTAAGTGGGTTAGAGCAAGCAGGGAAGTCTGGGTTGCAGGTTCTTAGCCTTTGGGTTGGTAGAAGCTGGCGGTCTGTTAGTACAGGACAAAAGAATTTACCTGATAGTCATGGGAACATTAGGTCAAACACAGAGGTGGCAATAAGTGGCTATTAGGGGAACTAAAGATAGCCAAACATCATTTGACTATGGACCTGCAATATTACAATTTCCCACAATCTCTGTCACTGTCTGTCTGCCTGCCTGCCTGCCTGCCTGCCTGCCTGCCTGCCTGCCTGCCTGCCTCCTGCCCCCCTCCCTTCTCTCTCTCTCACACACACAAGTCAATCGGCCTTGGAGGATATTTAAATATGTGGGAGACTTCTTTTCAGTTGATAAGAGGTCAACGCAATTTGATGTTATTTTACATACGCAGCAACTAAGATTTGGAGAAGTTAGATAAACTGCCTATCACACAATGAGTGAGGATTATAATGGAACTTGAACTCATGTGTGTTAGAGCCCCATCCCTTAAAGACTATGCAACAGGATTTCTCTAGAGACAGAATGACTCCTGGATGACTCCTGTAGGAAAAGGTTGAGCTCTTGTCAAAAGTTGTTGCAAAGACTGGAGAGGTTGCTTGGTGCTTAAGACTGGGTACTGCTCTTGCAGAGAACCCAACTTCAGTTCCAAGCAACCAGGTTTGGCAGCTTACAACCACCTGTAACTGCAGTTCCAGGGGATCTGATGTCCTTTTATGTCCTCTCCAGGTACCTTTACTTACATGCACATACCCACCCATAGACATGTATATACTGCAATTAGAAAAGCAGAAATAAAATCTTTTAATCTTTTTTTTAATTCAATAATAAAATCAGCCATTCCATGGCACAGGTGACTCAAAATGCTACTCAGTCTTGCCAGATGCCCTTATCCTAGCCACTCTGAGTAAGTCATATGATGGCTCTTCTGTCACCACAAGACATAAAAGGGACAGTCAAATGTAATATCAAGCAACTGCCTCATTTTGTTCCAAGCAGCTGCCATGGCTGGATAAGCACTTGGCTGTCCTCACAAATCATTAGGACTCCTCAGAGCTCTCAAGTGTCACATAAAATACATTGATCACATTTAGGCAGTGCACTGAATATGCACCAGGCAAACCAGCCTTGCCCGGAGCCATGGCATTCCATTGCTAGTCTAGATGGGTCTTTGATTGCATTGCTCTGTCATCCAAGTTCCAGCATGGTTTAATTTACAGTTGATATGCTTATTTAGTTTAACAGCTTATAACATCATTTATTTGGGCTGTGTATTAGTTATCTGGCCTAAAATCCAACAGCATCAGCCTTTACCTCATGTTCCTAGCATGAGGCATCTAGAGTCATTTAAACCATAAGACACACAGCCTGGAACCATGCCTTGACAAGTTTGCAAATTGAGTAAAGTCAGTAATTCAAGTTCCTAACACCAAGTGGGCTTAGAATGCAGACAATGGGGGGGGGGAGCCCATAGAAGGGAGGGATCTTCACCTTGTTTTTTCTTTTTCTTTTATTTTCAATTACATATATATGAGTGAGTTTGTGCCCATGAATGCAGGTACCTGTGGAGGCCAAAGGCATTAAATTCCTCAGGAGCTCAAATTACAGGCATTTTTGGATTTGGATTTGGATTTGGATTTGGATACAGGCAGTTGTGGGCCACCTGATGTGGGTGCTGGGAATGAAACTTAGGACTCTGCTCTTGTGACTAGTTATCACCCATGCAGTTAATAGCAATCAGAGCATGTGGCAGAGGACTGATCACTGTTAACAGGCAGCCCCTGAGAAAGGCATCCATCCTCTTGACCCAGAAAATCCAAAAAGAAGAAATTCTGCAGAGGGCTGGCTCTGGGATTGGAGAAGGCAATCTGTTCTGACTGCAGAGTGGTGACAGGATCCTTACCGAGGTGACTTTCGGTAGAGTCCAGGCATGGAGGCTATTCTTAGAACAACCAAAAAAAGCATGGCACTGCCTAAAAATACTGATGACTCAACACCTAGAGGCTTCGGTGATGTAATGTTGTCAAAGAACACCCTTTTCTCCTCACAGGTTGCAGGTTTAAAATAAGCGAGCTCACAGCTCACCTTCTGAGGAGAGCAAAACATCACAGCCGAGGGAGAAAATGAGGGCTCATGGGTCACTTACACAATGTGCCACCCATGCAACGCCTGTCTCTGTTCTTTGGTCCAGTTGTTGAGGACTTGGAGACACTCAAAGTTAAAGGCAGTTACATCCCTCTGACACCCTTGCTCATCAGTTATCCTCCTTAGAACAGGGCCTGGGAGGATGGACAATGGTGTTGATTACAAATGAAGGCCTGGGAGGTCTCATCTGATTCCACCGCAGCTAGCACAGCTCACTCATCAGAGAGGTCCATTTGGAGATTATGATCCACTTGCATGGCACTGCTTAAGATAAGTGTTGCCAGAAACGGCAGCCCACAGGCTGGGAAAAGATATTCACCAACCCCACATCTGACAGAGGGCTGATCTCCAAAATATACAAAGAACTCAAGAGGCTTGTCTCCAAAACACCAAACAATCCAATTAAAAAGTGGGGTACAGGACTAAATAGACAATTCTTAATAGAGGAATCTAAAATGGCTGAAAGTGAGAAAGTGTTCAACATTCTTAGCCATCAGGGAAATGCAAATCAAAACAACTTTGAGATACCATCCTACTCCTGTCAGAATGGCCAAAATCAAAAACACCAATGACAGTTTATGCTGGAGAGGATGTGGAGAAAGGGGAACACGTTTCCACTGCTGGTAGGTGTGCCAACTTGTAGAGCCTCTTTGGAAATCAGTATGGGGACTCCTCAAGAAAATGGGAATTGCTTTACCACAAGATCCAGCAATTCCACTCTTAGGCATATACTCAAAAGAAGCACATTCATTCAACAAGGACATCTGTTCAACGATGTTCATAGCAGCACTATTTGTAATAGACAGAAACTGGAAGCAGCTAGATGCCCCTCAACCGAAGAATGGATAGAGAAAATGTGGTACATTTACACAATGGAGTATTATTACTCAGCGGGGAAAAAAACAATGGAATCTTGAAATTTGCAGGAAAGTGGATAGAACTAGAAGAAACCATTCTAAGAGAGGTAACCCAATCACAAAAAGACAAAAAGATATCACTCATTCGGATTTTAGACATAGAGTAAAGGATTACCAGCCTACAATCCATGCTGACAGAGAAGCTATTAAACAAGGAGGACCCTAAGAGAGACATACATGGTCCCCTGGAGAAGGAGAAAGGGTCATGATCCCCTGAGCAAACTGGGAGCACGGGAAGAGGGGGGAGGGAGCTAAGAGAATGAGAAGGGGAGAAGAGGAGAGATGCCGAGGACAAGTGGGAGCAGAAAGGTTGAGTCAGGCAAAGAATAGAAGATAACAAGAATGGAGATAGAGACAAGAATGGAGGGAGACATTTTAGGTTTGCAGAGAAATCAGGCACTAGGGAAAAGTCTGGAGATCTACAAAGATGACACCAACTAACAATCTAAGCAACAGAGGAGAGGCTACCTTAAATGCCCTCCCCTGACAATGAGATTGATGACTGACTTATATGCCACCCAATAGCCCTCATCCAGCAGCTGATGGAAGTAGAAGCAGACACCCACAACTAATCACTGAACTGAACTGGAAACCAGATGCAGAGAAGGATGAGTGAAAAGCAATGGGGTCCAGACCAGGCTGGTGAAACCCACAGAAACAACTGACCTGAACATTGGGGAACTCTTGCTCCCCAGACTGATAGCTGGGATACCAGCATGGGACTGATCCAGACCCCAGGAACATGGGTTGTAGTGAGGAAACCTTGGAAATCTATGGGACCTCCTGTAGTAGTTCAGTGCTTATCCCTAGCATAGGTGTGGACTTTGGGAGCCCAATCCACATAGAGGAATACTCCCTGAGCCAAGATACACAGAGGTGGGCCTAGGCCCTATCCCAAAGGATACGATAGACTCTGATGACACCCTATGGAAGGCCTCACCATCCAAGGGAAGCAGAAAGGATATGTGATAGGTAGGGTTTTAGTTGGGGGAGGTAGTAGGGGAGGAAGGGAGCGAGAAGGGAACTGGGATTGTCATGTAAAACAATCTTGTTTTTAATTTAAATTTAAAAAATCTGCCAAAAAAATAAGTGTTGCCAGAATTTTCATCCAGGGGGAGATTAAACAAAGCTTACCCTGCATCCTCTAGAGTCCCAATGACAAACCAAGGTATTGTTCCGTCAAGGTTTACCCTGGAACCAATGAGCTTATTTGGCTTCCTTACAGAGTATGGGTGAGGGATTACTGGCAGGCACATGGATGACCCCAAAGAAGTCATACTAGGAAGTCTTCAGCAGGAATGGATTAAGGTGCCTCTATAGCCATATAGACAGAGTTCTCTTCACTAATCTTCCTAGTCTATATACTCTAACACTCACCCTAGCACCCAAGGCCAGATGCAATTAAGGAAAAATTGCATAAAACTGCCTAGGAGACATGGCTGGAATATCTGATGAAGGTCCAATAACCCTGAACACCATTACTTCTAGCCCAGCTGTGATCTATGATGAACTTTTTGCAAGCAGATAGTTGGATGTATGAAGAAAGTGGTTTCTCTGTCCTGAGGACAGCTCTAAACAACAAGGAACAAAAACATAGCCAATGTTTCCAGCATAGTAGCAAGAGCAGCAACCATGGTTTGGGGGTTCTCCACTGTCATGAGACAGTAAGGACCAAGAAATGACAAGACATGGGGAAGTCAAGGCAGGAAATCAGGCATCTAATTGCATCAAGTCCACAGTAAAGAGCAAAGAGAGAATATGAGCATCCTTGCTTGTTTGCTTCCAAGGGTGTGCTAAACTATGTTTCTCTACTCTTGCATAGCCTAGGACTCAAACCAGGGAATGGTGCCACCCACAGTGGACTGGCTTCCTACATTATCTAACAATCAAGACAATCCCCCACAGACAGATGCACTGGTCACCCTGATCTAGATAATTCCTTATTAAGGTGTTCTTCCTAGGTGACTCTAGGTTATGTCAAGTTGACAATAAAACTAGACAGAACATTAGTATATGGCCATCACTGCCCTTCCCTGGTACCTACCCTGAACCCTTCCATGGGTACCTTAGGATGTCTTGGAATGCTTCCCAAGTGAAGTTTAGGATATAGTATAGCATAAGGGTAGATGCTGGTGCCTATCTATTTCCTCTGAGTTGAAACTTTTCCTCCTGGGAGGAGGAAGGAGACTCTGGAAGCTTACTAAGCTACAAGATTCATCAGGTCCCTCCCCAAGGAGATACAAGCAGTGAAGAACTGCTTGATGAGAGAGAACTCTCCAATGGCCCTGAGGTGGGAGGGTGGTGTACAAGTCTGGCAAGAGTTGCAGGGGTGAAGCTTTTATGAGCTGTCACTCCTGCTGAGGTGGGCCTCCTGCTGATTCCACTGCCTTTGAGTCAGCCATGTTCCTATGGGTGACCTTAATAAGTTCATTATTTTAGTATGGCAGACTTGGTGGGAGTAATTTCTTTGATCTGTTGTCCAGCACCCTATCTGGTATGAATAGACATTTGTTCTCATTCCTCCAAGGACTGCCAGCTGGCTAAAAGCAGGGTCACAATTAGCAAAGACCCTTGAACTGATAAAAGATTCTAGACCATTGTAGAAGATATTCAGTTCCAGGAACATCCTGAGGCCACAGGGTCACATATTTGTTCTTGGGGCTTGTTCTGTCCGGCAAGAAATGGGTCAGAAAGCCCAGACTGGATGCATTCCTCATAGGGAAAGTATAACAAATGTTATTTTAGCAAATGCTCTTTGTCTGAGGTAACACAGGAGGCTTTACATGCACAGCTGTTTCTTCTTCAGGAAGGTGACCTTGTCTCAGCAATGCTTTCCTTGTGCATTGCTGGAATTCCCAAAAGTCAGTCCCCAGACTTCAAAGGGAAATCATTCCTGTTATCCTGTAGCTGATGCTCAATGCAGGGTTTGCACAAATTTTCATTTCTTTTCAAGAAAATTGATTTTGCTCAGGCTAGTCACCTACTCAAGTCACCAGACTTAACTCCAAATATTTTTGCTTATTTCTATAAATTCAAATTTCTTACCCTATACACCAAAGCTTAAGGCCACTCAAAACACTGCAAACAATGTGCTCTTGCTCCTGGAGACACCAAAGAAGAAGCACTCTTTGAAGGGGGTCATGGGAGAGCAAAGTGAGTGTGCTGGTTATTTTGCCAACCTGACACAAGCGAGGGTCATCTGGAATGAGAGGGCATCAGTTGATAAAATGCCTCCATCAGATTGATGTAGACAAGTCTGTGGGGCATTTTCTTTTCTTTTTTTTTATTTAAGAA
Organism: Cricetulus griseus; assembly: GCF_003668045.3. Lineage (NCBI taxonomy): Eukaryota > Metazoa > Chordata > Mammalia > Rodentia > Cricetidae > Cricetulus > Cricetulus griseus. Next base: position 30,168,179 of record NW_023276807.1, on the reverse strand, counting down.
TTTTATCATTAAGCTCCTTTACAACTTTTAAAGATGGAGAGAGTCTATTATGCTTTTTTAATGAAATCAAATAGTAGCATGTGTTAGAATGTCAGCTTCTGCATATGTTCACAAACTTTAATGTGTCTACTTTAATATTTCCATTGGTTTGCAGAATAAGAAGGACATCTAGTCATTAATGGTTTACTTTTAACAGATGACCACAATGTTACCTAAGATGGTTTGTGACTTTACATTAGTATTCCTTTAAGCCCTTTCTACTAACTAAACATCTGCTCTAAGGGTCTTTCCTTGGGGATTACCTTCTAAGGTATGGCCAGCAACTGAAACAGATTTCAATGTAAATAAAGAATTTATACTAACATTACTCATATATAACCATATTTTAGAAACCAAGTTCTGCTTTTTTATGTCCACTAGAAATCTGGTGTTTTTGGTGTGATCTCTTAACATACATCATGCTTGTTTTTCATACTTTCTACTATGCTTTTTTGGTACAAGATAGTTTGCTGTTTGGTTCTAGTTCTAAAAAAAATAAGCAAACCTATTTCAACAATACCTACTCCCTTTCACCATCTATAACTTAAGCAAATAAACCATACATGACCTGTTCTTATTGGTGGGAAATGTTGAAATCTATTTTTAAGAAAGGTCCCAAGGTAATTCTGTCTGTACTGAATGGTCATTTACCCTTCCTTTTCCCTTACCATCTTTGTATGTTCTAAGACTTAGCAGGGGAAATTTATTATTCAGAGTATCAAGTCTTACTGGAGATTTTATGGTTTGTTTCCTTGCTAGTTTCCCACCTCTGAATGTTTAAAATAGTAATTAAACCTATATTTTATGATTGCTTTCTGGTCTGTGTTCTCAATGTTTTCTTTTCCCCCTGAGTTTCATTCATGTAGATGTTATTAGATATTGTATTAGACATTAAATGATTCTGCCAAAGGTACAGCTAACCACATTGCATTTATACAGTGGGGCATTTTCTTGATTAATGATTGATATGGGAATGTCCAGCCCACTGTGGGTGGTGGCACCCCTGGGCAAGTAGCTCTGGGTTGTGTAAGAAAGCAGGCTGAGCATCTCATGTGAGAAAGCAGTAAGAAGAGTTTTCTCATGGCCTTTCCCTAAGCTCCTGCCTCCTGGTCCCCATCTGGAACACCTGCCCTGGCTTCCTTCAGAGAGTCACTGTAAGCTATAACATGAAATAAACCATTTTCTTCCTGTGGTGCTTTATTAAGCAATGATATGTAATCTGTAAGGTTAAGATATCTTTTATTAGATAAACGCCAGCCAAAAGCAAGCCAGAGTGTGCCAAGGGCAGCAAGGCAACAGAGACCAGAGAGGGGCCCCCAAGTGCCTTGTCTGTCCCTTTAAACCCTATCCTGCATCACCCTGATATCACCTTTGGCGTGGGCATGGTCAGGTACACCTTTAGCCAGCTGCTAGCAGGCATGACTTACAGTGTCCCCTACAGTGCTTTTGTCTGTGTTTAATCACAGCCTCAGAGAAGTAGGTCATGGCAATGAGTACTCGCTTAGGACCAGCTCAGATGGTGGTGGAGAAAGACAACCTCCACAGGGCTTAGAGTTCAGTTATCAACAAGAAGCTGGGCAGAACAGGGTTACTAATCCACAAGGGTGCCCACTTTCACTCCATCCTTGGAATCTCATGCCAGACTCTGGAAGTGGTGGGTTTAATGACAGTTAGCTATCTGTCTGACACATAGGGCTCATCTCTTAAATATCTAAAGTGATTAGTTGAGGAGGCAAACTTCCTTTCTATCATATAAACCCCGTGGAGCCTAGAAGTCAGTCACATGGTATATGTGTGCATGAGTGTGTTTGTGTGTGTGTGTGTGTGTGTGTGTGTGTGTGTGTGTGTGTGTATGTGTGTGTGTATTTTACAGACGCACATATGCGTGTAGGTATGCAGGCCAGAGAAGAGCATTACCGTGCCCTGTCCTATAACTCTCTATTATTCCCATGAGATACAGGCTCTCAAGGAATCTGGAGCTAAGCTAGCAACCAGTAAATTTCAAGAATCCCAGATCTGTCTGATTCTCCCATAGCTCTGGGGTTATGGATACATGGTCACACTCAATGTTTACATTGGTGCTGGGGATTCAAACTCAGGTTCCCATGCTTACAGGACAAGCACTGTTACCCACTATACCATTTCCCCAGTGCCCACAGGACACAATTTTTAACTGGACAAAATACAATGCCAATGAAGAAACCAAGCAGAGCCAATCATTACACACTGAAGCTGCAGCTCTTCCCATAGGATCCTTTGAGTTGAGATCATTAGGCTTCTAAATGAACAGAGCCGTTGAGAGGGCAAACCGCATATCTTCACATGCTTACCCATGTTAAGTTTCCCACAAACCACTAATGCAATGCTCATTAGATTTGAGCCACATTGAAGGTTGAAGTAACATGATTGGAGGTGCTGTGACCACCAAGTGCACATGTGTGGTCTATCCACTGATTCCGACAAAGGTTCCCCCAGCCCATGAAGATGTATGAAGTTGTTCTTCTGAACAAGTTACAGCAAAAGAAAGTCTGTCTGTTATTCTAAAATCAAGCTACCTACTAAATCAGGCCATTTTTTCTGTATTGAAATGCCACAAGTGGCATTTAAACCACCTTAAAAACCCATCCCTAATGACGATTTTGGAAATACTCATACAAACGAATATGATAAAAGTGTTAGAAATCTACTCTTTAAATATTTTACACTAGAAGTACATGTAACTAGGCTAACCAAGAGGAATAAAATGCTGGAACCAGCAGAATAAATAGCATTGCTGTGACTATTAATTCCTAATTTGAACTTCCTGGAAGCTGGTGGATCAGAAAGAAACACAGGAGTTACATAATCCTTCCAGTGAGAAAAATGCCAGTTCTTTGAAGTGAACATCGATTTCTTGGCATTCATTTTTGTAAGGAAACATCACATTTTGGTTGGAGAGAGATGACTCAGTAGTTAAGAGCACTTGTTGCTCTTGTGGAGGACCCAGAGTCCCAGTACCCACACAATGGCTCACAACCACCTATGACCCCAGCCAGTTCTAGGGGATCTGACAGGCACGCACATGGTATACATACATGCATGCAGGCAAAATGTTCACACAAATAAAGTTAATAAACAATCTAAAAACAACATCACATGACTGTTATATGGAGAACAGTGGACAAGTGCACCCTCCCGTAAATGTGGAAACAGTCTCATGTGGCAAGGACTAGGATAAATGTCCTTAGAGTCCATGGCTCTCATATAAATGCTCAACTTTCTGGTGATGCTACAAAGGGCCTGCGGGTCTTCCTTCTAGTGTCCATGGCCTTCTAGCATCCATGGCACATGAGCTGTCTGTCTTTGCACGTTTCTGGAAAAGTACCTACATTTTTAGAAAACTCCTTCCTTGTTTAAACCAAAAACAAAGGGCCACAGAGATCTAGGTGATCAGGAAAATGAAGAATGGGCAAGGACACTAACATTTATCAGAAAGTTCATTACCATACTCTCTGTTCCATCTGTTCACCTCAGTCACACTGCAAGGCCATAGGGAGGTGGGGAAGGTTGCGTTGGAGACCATAGGTCAATCACTCCCCCTCTCTTACTTGAGGCAGGATCTCTCCTAGAACTTTGAGCTCAGATTCAGCTAGGCTTAGCTTCCCTGCTTCTGTGCTTCCCCCAGCCCCTATCCCTCACTCCCACCCCTCTATCCTATGCCTCGTACCCCTGGGGTTCCAGGCATGAGTTGTCATAACAATCTCTATGCAGATGCTGGGGATCTGAACTCAGGGGCTCATATTGGCACAGAAAGTACTTGACCCACTGAGCCATCTGCCCAGCCACCTATAGAGAAGTGTTTGAACCACGTTTTTATAAAAAGGGAAGTAAGGATTCAGAAATAGTAAGCTGACCATCGTGACAAACTCAGCATGAAGAACAGACATGATCTACCTGTTTCTGGAGCCAAAGCCCCATCCTTGGCTCTTCTGCCTCCCATGAAGCCCACATCCTATCCAGAAAACCACAACCCAGGATAGTGATTGGCTTTCCTATGACTGTCTGACACTGGACCTTTCCACTGGACCAAAGACATAGAGTATCCTGTACGGTAGGACACACTATGTATATATCATTTTTCAGGGGCCTTCAAGATGGCTCAGCAGATAATGGTGCTTGCTGCTCAGCCTAATGATGCCAAACCTGGGTTTGATACCTAGGAATCCACAGTGGGGAAGGAGACAATCAACTCCCACAAGTTGTCCTCTGACCTCCACATGCATACTGTGGCATGTATACTCACAAGCTCACATGCACACTTGTCGTTCAGAGCACAGGTCACATGACAGCAAGAGGCTTGGCACTCAGCCCATTTATATCATAGCCCTTCTGTCCACTGTGCTGAATATCAGGCCTGCATGATGGCTGCCCTGGTGGGATTTTGTCCTTCTGTTTATTTGTTGTGGGGTATGTTGAGACAGGATCTCACATGTATCCTAGGATGGTCTGGAACTCATGCCAATCCTCATGCTTCAGCCTGCTCATCAGAGTGTTATACCCCTTAAAGTTAAAGTTCCTGACTTTCTTCGATAATCTCTGGGGGGGGGGTCAGGACTTCCAGTATCACAAAATGGAGACCAGAAAGAAGGCACCCAAGAAAGACAAGAGGAGCCCCCCAACCATTTCCAGCTACTAAGATCAAGAAAAATAAGAACAGCAAAGTTCTACCTTCCCCTGGGCTCCATTTCTGACACCAGCTCTTCCAAAGCAATTCTCTATGGTGATGTAACTCAAGAAGTCATCTTCAAATCTGTGGGTCTTCCAAAAACTGAATGCTGAGCAGTTCATCCATTCTGTGTCTCTTGTGTCCTTCTCAATGCCTTGATAGAGGGAGACAGTACAGGTATGGAGAGAGGTCTGGCACAGGGAAATGTTAGGGGATCCACATGGATGAATGCAACTAAGAATCCGAGCAATGGTGGAGAAAATGCCATTGATGCCCTTCCCCTATAATGAGATTGGTGTCTACCTTGGTTACTATTCCTAGAGCCTTCATCCAGTAGCTGTTCCAAGCAGAAACAGGCACCCACCGCTAAGCACTGAACCATACTCCTGGAATCCAATTGTGGAAAGGGAGGAGGGATGAACTAGGAGCCAAGACGGTGCTGCAGAAACAGTTGACCTGACCTAGTGAGAGCATGGAGACCCTAATCATAAAGCTGGGGAAAGAGCATTGGACCGAACCAAGCCCTGTGAATGTGGGTGTCAGCTAGGAGGCCAAGAAAGTCTATGGGACCTCTAACAGTGGAGCCAGTCTTTAACCCTAGAGCACAAATGGACTTTAGGAGCCCATTCCCTATGGAGGGATACTATTGTAGCCCAGATACAGCAAGGAGGGCCTGGGCCCTCCCCCAAATGATATGACAGACTTTGAAGGTCCCTGGTGGAGGGCCTCGCTATCCCTGGACAGGAGTTGGGGGATGGGTTGGGGGGTTGGTGGGGAACATGGAAGATGGGAGGGTGAGGGAATGGAGGGGGATGGATATATAAATATGAGTAGTAATTAAAGAATTTAAATTTAAAAAAGAAAAGTAGAGAACAAAATCAAGTGTACCCTCTGCTTTCTGTCTTATCATGTCCTTGGCTCAGGATAGCAGACACATAACCTAGAGAACCCAGAGGACAGGATCCACCCTTACCAAGTCACGTTCCTTATTAGGAGGTGTACCCTCAATTACTTCAGCCCACACAGGTACCTTTTAAGGAGTCACAGAGTAGGCTTTGGAATATATCTTATATAAACCATAAGAAGAAGACCAAAACACTGCCATTTTAAGAAACAAACAAACAAAACACTGCGACAGCATGGGGGCAAGGATTCCAGGTCCTTTAACATCATCACAAGCTAAATGGAACACAGTGGCCGTTTTCCAGAGTGCCCTTTTTGTCACAAAAACAGAGTGTCCTCAACTCTGTTGGCATCAGGTTTAGTGCTTTTCACTGCCACCATTATACGAGGGACATTTTAAGTAGATTGCCAGCTGCTGGGCTCCAGGGGTTCACTCAGTACCACAGAGAAGCAAGATACTAAATATGCCTCTGGAATATTCTAGTCACTTCAAGAAAGGTTAAGGTTGTAGGGAGGGTCCTGCAGCGGCTTTCAAATCTGCCCCACACCGGGCCTCTGTCTGGCAGGTGTCCCTGAGTGATTAGCAGAGACTCATTAGGATTCCTAAGCACCATCCAGAGGTGAAAGAAAATGGGCTTCATGCTGGGGGCAATGCCACCCACTGTCCTGTCACAGTTTAAATGGTCTCAAAAATAACAAACCACTGCAAATAAATGTCACTCTTACCCACTTTAAAAAAAAGTACAAGGCAGAAGAATGAAAGTCCTTAAGTTTCCCTTGAGTATTCTATGAGAAGTTTAACTACCATTTGTTCAATCTTCGAAGCTGACACTTGACTGTAACTCCAGCCTCTATGGTTCACATCATCATTTTTCCAGGCGTACTCAAGTCACAGTAAGTCATCATCTTAAGTAACCCTTTGCTATACATGCTTAATTTGAGTTTTTCTACCAGACTTAAGTCACCTCTAATACATGTTTTCTAGAAACTTCTAAATCATAGATTTTAGCTTGATTGCTGCCTGTGCTCACACCATTCCTTTTCTGGAGGAACTTTTTGGGAACACATGTGTTGAAGATACTCCTAGATTTCACTCAGATAGAAGGCTTAATGAGTCACCTCATCTAGAAATTTCGAACACTTTATAAATATTAGTTACATACAACAGTAATTTGCAAGTGCCCTGACATCAGGCTGGTACCCTCTCACCAAGTTTTTATAGCCCCAGGTTCTAGGTTTTCTCCTGTGGCTCCAAGCTCCACAAGACTCAAAGCCCTAGTCTAAACCTACAGATTCAGGGCATGGGCCTACTACAGTAGATTCCATTGTTGAGCTGGACTCTCCAGACCAAGGCTCTACCACCACTCCTCTAGCCTTGTAAACCAAGCCATCCCCTAAGATCCAGACTCCAAACAAGCCCTTGCAATCATAGATTCAAAAAATAGACCTTCAGATCCATGTTCCAAACCTTTCTTGACACTGGGGTTCCTTTGGGTCTGGGATAGTTTCAGTGTCCTTAGTCTCCAACAGACACAGGCCCAAGCAGAGTTAAATATATTTAACTCTGTTGGCCAAAGATTCAGGACCATCAACTGATACCAGCTCCAAACACACCCTAGTTTCAGGCCAGCTCCTCCTGGGAATTCTTACTTTAGTCATATCCCCATTAGCCCAGGCACCAATCCCATTCCATCAGTTGGCTGGGACCTGAAGGCACAGTCAGCCTCTAAGCCCTTCCCAGAGCCTCATCAACACACCTACCCCCAGAGATCCAGGTTCTACACCATACACCAAATACCAATGTCACTAACCAGCTGACTGACCATGGCAGGAGGGCTGTTTAGAATCCGGGTGGGCTGACTAGTGAAAGACTTCCTTACGTAAAGACCGGAGTTCAAGTCTCAACTTCTTCAAATGCACAGATACCAACATATGGCCACAAAGCCAAGAAAAATCAAGGAAACATGAAATCATCCTAGGAACAAAGTAAAGCATCAGTAACTGAACCAAAAGAAATGGAAATATATGAACTGCCTGACCAAGAATTCAGAGTAAGTATTTTTATAGGAAGCTCAATGAAACCCAAAAGAATTCAGGAAAACAATTCAACAAATAGACCTGAAGTAAATATTATAAAGGAAACAAAGAAGGTCACTAGGTACTGAAAATGGGTGAATCAAGCCAGAGAATATAAGCATATATGCACCCAATTGTATTACCAATCATATAAAGGGAACATGTACAAATCTGAGGAGAGATAAACCATGACATCTCAGGGAAATGAAAATTAAAGCCATAAAGAGATAGTACTTACCCATGCCTCTTAGAATGGCTATTATCAAAAACAGAAAACAGCCAGGCATGGTGGCACATGTAAGTAATCCCTGTGCTCTAGAGGTCTGAAACAGGATTGTGAGTTCAAGGCTAGCCTGAGCTATATATAGTGAGGCATTGTCTCAAAATAAAAAAAGCCAAATCATAGCCATTGTTGGAGAGTATATGAGAAGGAACTTTTGCACATTATTGACAGAAAGGAACACTTATACAGCTAGACTTCTTAGTACTGTGACAAATAGCTGAAAAATAATGAACTTAAGAACATAAAGATGGTTTGAGAGAAAGGAACAAGAGGACAAGAAATAGATTCAAGGGCATGATTCTCTCTAGTCACCTACTTCCTCCACCTAAGCCCCACCTCCACACATTTGTCTACTGATTAGGTCACAGCATCATGACTCATGAGCCAATCAACACACAATGATTGGATTCAGCTGAAGACCAGGACCCCCCCAACCTATGAACTGCTTGGTATGAACAGTTTATATTAAAACCATAATAAACATTATGGAAAGCAGTATTGAGGTTATACAAAATGGGGAGGGGGAGGTGGTTCTGGGAAAATGGCTCAAGAGATAACGAACTTTTCCTAGAAGCATGAAAGTCTGACTATGGATTTCCAGCAACCACATAAAAGCTAGATGAATGTAGCAACCTGCCTGTAATCAGTGCTCAGGAGTAAGATCAACTGGGGCAAGTTGGCTCTCTAGACTACCCAAACGTTTCAGCTCAGGGTTCAGCGAGAGAGCCAGCCTCCATAAATAATGCATAGAGAAATTGATGGAGACAAGTGACATCAACCTGTAGCCTCCACACACAAATATGCACACATGTACATATGTGCTCACACACATGAACATTCATACACACATAACACACATATGCATGAAGAAATAATAATAATGGGACTGCTGTATGATTCAGAAATTTTACTACTAAGTAAACATTTAAACTATGTGATAGCAATGTGTCAAAGAGCTCCACACACTGTCATGTTTCTTGTAACATAATTTGTAGCAACCAAGTTATGGGATCAATTTGTGTCCATCAGTTGAGGAATGAAAAAAGAAACTGTGATATATATATATATATATATATATATATATATAATATATATATATGGCACACATACACAATTAAATACCTTTTAGCCTTAAAAAAGAAGGAAAATCACTCATTTGTAGTAATATGAACCTGAAGATCATGTTCAGTAAAATAATAAAGACAAATACATCATGAGATCACATATGTGTGGAACGTGCAAAGCTGAACTCAGAGGCAGAGAATGGAATGGTGGTTCCAGGGTCTAGAGCGAGGGGCCTGTTAATTAAAAGGTATAAAATTTCACCTCAAAGGAAGGAATACGCCTAAGAGATCCATCGTGGCCTGTGGTAACTGTTGTTAATAACAGTGTACTTCATTTTGAATATAATTAGGAAAGTAGATCTTTAAGATTTATCTTTAATTATGTGTGTATGTCTGTATCTGTAAGTATACACCTGGAAGAGCAGCAAATGTTCTCAACCACCAAGCCGTCTCTCTAGCCTGATAGGTTCCTTTTCATGTGGTACAGCTCTACAATCTACTGTCGGAAATCCTTGGACCTTGGTGTGTTTGGGATTCAAATTTGGGGATGTAGGCATTTAATACAGTCTTTCATATTATATAATGGTATCCCCTTGTAATTACAAACAACAAGGCAGCTGCAGTGAAAACCACAAATATTCACAGTGAAAGAGATTCACCTCAGCTCTGCTCAGATTTAAATGAATTAGGTCAGATGAAGCTTGGTTTCAAAATGAGGTACAAAAAAAGCCTCAGGTTTTAGAGATTTTTCCATAGCCTAGAACTGCAGACAGGGCATGATAGACTGCACCTCTACACAAAACAGTGCATTCCCAGGCTGTCCTACAAGCTAGAGTGGAAGCTGCCCCGCCTCCCCGAAGCAGGAGTGGAGATGGCAATGAACAAGGCCGAATCTTGGAAAGTTCTTGAGGATGTCTTCATCATGTCTATAATATCAGACTAGACCACTGTTTACTCAAAAAGAAGGAACTGGCTCCCAGGAGTGAAGTGGAATGAAAACTGTGTGACTCTCTCTGGATTACCAGAGAACTTTAAGATGGTCTCTTTATGAGTAGCACAGAAATGAAAAGAGACAGGAGCCTGGAGAGATGGCTTAGTGGTTAGAGCACACATTGCTCTTGCGTGACCCCTGGTTCAGTTCCCAACATTCCCATCAGGTGGCTCACAACTGCCTGTAATTCCAGCCCCAGGGACTCTGGCTTCCTCTTGTGACCTTTACAAGTACTGCACACATGTGTACACCATCTCCCAAAACATTTGCATGCATAATTCAATTTTTTTAATTAAAATGAAAAGATGTGGAGGTATGCCTTCAATCTCATGCCCATGGAGCTAGAACCCATTTGAAGTAATGATTGGTAGAAACAGAAATGCTTCTTATTTAAAAAATGCATGAGACAATAAATACGGTTGACAGTCTATTAAGTGCCCTTTGAATCTGGCACCATCACAGTTATTACAGCTTACTACTTGTTAGCTTGAATTGATGTCTCTGAACAGAGGGTAAATTCAAGGAGTTTATGGGTATCTTGTTCCTCATCGTATTAAAAGCACCAGCTACCATATCATGCTGGCAGGCAGTATTACTTAGCAAGCACAATGTGTGGACTCTAGCAGGTGGCAGCCTGGGTGTTCATCCAGACTCAGTCACTGTTTGCTGTGAAATCATGGCAAACTACATCTCTGTGTCTTTGTCTGATAATGAGGATAATGATGCTATCAACCTAGATAGACTTGTATGTTCTACAACAACCCCCACTCCCAGAAGGCTCTCAATGGAGCCTCATTGTGTTTGTTTAGACTTGTTGCATTTTATGTTCATTATAAGTTGGCTAGACCCCTTCTTTCTGCTGTCCTTGTCCCCACTCTCACACCCAAGCAGACTGAACAGGCATCAGATAACACAACACCAGTTTTCCCCAGCGTAGTGAAGAGGACATTCATTAAAGACCCACATGAGTAATTAAATGCTTGGTGTGGAAATGACAAAGTCAATTCTGCTTGCACACCAGGCAAAACAGCCCAGTAAGTTCAAGGCTGTGGAATCCCACCACATGCCCAGGAGTAGAATGTAGAAGCAGGCTTTCTTTTGGCCACCAACCAGCTCCCAAATCAAGACCTAAAGACTTCTTACTAATTCTGAATGCTCAGCCCTATCTCATGCTAATACCACTAGCTCTTGTAACTTAATTTAATCTGTCTCTCTCCATCTATGCTTTGTCTCAGACTGTTTATCATTCTTTCAGTCCGTATTTCCTATTCTTTGGCTGGCTGGCTCATGGCTGCCTGACTGACCCCAGGTGTCTCTCTCTTTCTCTTTCTCCCTCATTCTCTTTCCACTCTCCTTCTGAGTCTAGAGTCCTGCTACTAATTTTCTCTACTCATTAGCCCTGCCTATCCCTCTATGGCCTAGTTATTGGACATTCAGCTTTTTTATTAGACCAATCAGGTACCTTAGGCAGGCAAGATGAAACAGCAACACGTCTTTATGTAATTAAACAAATGCAGCACAACAAAAGCAACACACCTTTACATAGTTAAAGTAATAGTCTACAACATAAACAATGTAACACACCTTTACACAGTTAAATACTCTGGTTTCTCTTCAGATCGTATAAATCTTTCTCCTTTTACCTTTACACAGTTAAATAATAGTCCACAACAGTAGAAAGACAGAAAGAACCGACACTCCTAGGCTCTGTGTTTATAAAACACTTGTAAAATCACGTGGCACCTAGACACATACACTAGGATGGTTGCTGAAGAGAGTGTAGTGTTGTTATCATTATTAAATAGATGTATAAGTTTTGAAGGCCGATATGAAGTGACCTTGCTGACTTTTGCTTACTCAGTTAAGTTTGGATAAATATTTCATAGCAGTTCTTTTCCTTTAGAGGCCAAGGTCCTATCCAGCAGGCCTGTGGCAACATGGAGGTCCCTCCTTCCGCACTTACCCATCTCAAGACTCCACAGCCCCTTGGGATCCAGAAAGGTCAGCAAGGGTGGACCACCCTGGAGGGAAATGAACCCTAGTAACCTCCTGGTGTTGATGCTTTCAAGAGTTCAGTTCTAAATGGGTTCACACAAAAATATTTATACTTCAGGCTGTATTATGCAAACAGCAATCTGTATTTGTTGGTTTCAGATGCCAGTTTCCTCAAGCTCTGGTTATCCTTTGTGTTATATAAACAGAACACAACCATCTGGACCACAACAAGCCATGTTGAAGTCTGCACTCACTCATCTCCAAAGCATCAAATCAAAATACAATCTTTCAGAATTCTGCCTGACTGGAAATTGGAATGAACGTCAAAGCCCTCACAAAGCTGTTCAGAAAAGGTGCATCAAGTGTCAGAACAGAGAATTTTAGAAGGATGTCAGAAATGTGCATAGGAGAACACCTCAGCAGAAGCAAACATGACTGCATCATGCCTGATAGCATTACCTATGCTATGAGTAATTCAACTCAGTATTTGCTGACTTAGCTTGAAAAGAACAGAGTCCCGGGAAAGGTACCTCAGACACACACACGGGAGCATGGAGAAGAGTCTGTTGGAAGACTCATTCAGGAAAGGAAGCAGAAGTTTGAGTTTTTCTACAGCTAAGAAACTTAAAATTAATACTTTACAGTAACAGCAAAAACAGGCTAAAATCAAAGACACCAATATCCAAACACCATGGTTTGGAAATATACTATGGCCAAATGAAAGCAACAGGCCTTGACTAGTCACATGTGTTACCATCTATCCACCAGGACCTTAGAAATGAGTGCTAAGCACCGTCACCCGGATAAAGTCCCAGATTGCAAAAAATGTCTTCCCCAACACACTACAAAAGCAATTAGCACCATCAGGCCTTGCTCACAGGCAAACACAGGGACCAATGATGCTGTCTGTTGCTTTTTTCTCGGCCTAAAATTACCTTCTACCCTAGCAGAATGCCCAAATGATCCATCCTCTAGAAAAGGTGTTCATCATCAGACTTTGTGGCTCAGATTCATGAAATCTGGACTTTGGAAATTTTATATATATATATATATATATATATATATATATATATATATATCATGGAAAAACTGGGCTGGAGAGATGACTCAAGGTGACTAAGAGGGCACTCTTCCAGAAGACTTGAGTTCCAGTTGCAAGAATGTTGGGTCACTCAGGGGCTCACAATTGCCAAGTGATTTAATACTCTCTTTTGGCCTCCTCAAGTACCTATATGCATGTGGTACATATGTAGACAAGCAGGCACATATACATACATTAAAAATAAACATTTTAATTTAAAAGGAGTATTGAAACACTAGAGGCCCGTGTTAGTTTCCTGCTAGTGTGCAATAAACGGCAGTGATCATCTTACAATGAGAAAAGGATTGGGAGGTTTCAGTCCACCACCCATTGTCCAGATGATTTGAGCCTGGGTTGAGGCAGCACATCATGGCAGAGCAGTCACTCACCTTGTGGTTGGGATACAACAGACCTGGGTGCCACAATGCACTTGAAGGGAAATCCCCCAATGACCTAAAGAGCCATTGCTATGTCCTGCCTCTTAAAGGGCCCACACCTCTTCATCACCAATCTGGGGAGTAAGCTTTTAACACACAGGCTTCTCAGGGACAGCTGGTAAAATCCAAATACTAACTAAGCCACAGAGGAGACTGAATGTATCATAAGATATATCTATTATACACATCTATAGTATGAATTATATATAAATATGCATATTATGTGTAATATGTATGCATGTGGTCATATTTGACTAAATCAAAGGTCATTCTACATCAGATTATTGAATATTCTAAAAATTCTCCACAATTGGTGGCTATAAGATGGCACCAAGCCGGGAGAACTCCTGTCTGGTTTTTAAGTTTAATGACGTAACTACTGGCCAACTGTAAAATTCATCTCTGGCCAGAGAGATGGTTCAGCAGGTAAAGGCACTTGCTGCCAAGCCTGACAGCCTGAGTTCAATAACTGAGACCCACATGATGGAGGAAGAGAACCAACTTCTGTAAGTTATCCTCTGACCTCCACATTCACAGACATACATACACACTGAATAAATCATGTATTTATTAATTATGTGCATGCATTTAATGTATGTATTATTAAAGATTCATCTCCTTGGCTATAAATCAGCTTCTCAATCATGTAAAGTTGGTTCCATCTTATTGTATCATATTTATCAATATACTAGCAAAGTATTTTAAAACTCAATACTATCTCATACTGTTACACAACTTTGAGATAAACTAATCAAAAAATATTTTATAACCCATTTTCTAATCACAGCTTAGAAGACCCACATAGACATGGCCACAGTCTTCCATAAATGCCCAACCCCTTCATCCTTCAGGGTTCACCATTTAAGTTCAGCCAATCATCTGGTGTTGAATGACACTTATGCACCTATATTCTCCATGTTAAAACATCCCAGCCTGGAGGGAATGTCCTTATGACTCAGGATGTTCTAAAGAAAGGCTCATTAAAACTCAGAAAATTCTAAAGGGAGACAATGGAAACTCAGGAAATAAAAAACACAGACGTCCCAGGAAATCCCTTAAACTTGCAGGTTGTAGAAAGCCCCTCCCTTCCCAAGGATATAGTCCACAGTGAGGACTACTGTGGAGCTGAGAGGCCCTCCTATGTATCAAGCTGCCTGCAGCCACACGACAATTCCAGAGTCCTGGATTCCCTGAGCTGCACCATGCTCAGGTGCATGGCTTTCAATGCACTTGCCTTTGAGTCATTTGTGCCCTCACCCATAATCCTGTAAGTCTCAGAAACACACTTAATTCACCAACATGCAATTGTTACTTTGAGATGTCCTCAGTTTTCTGTCCAGGGTGAATTTGTTCACCTCTCTCTAGGACACAGTAACACTTCTAAAAAAAAAAAATCCATGCCTTCCTAGGTACCCATTGTTTCAACTGACTAGTGGTAGTCAATTATGAAAGAATAAAAATCCTCCACTAAATCACCAAGGAAAATCCTCTTTACTGTGACACTTGGATGAATGGGAGGTACCAGGAGAAAACGAAGAGCCTTATTTCACAGTTCATAGCAAGTATATTTCAGAACAAATAACTTACCCTGGATAAATGATAATCTGTTTTGTAATCTGCTTTCCAATCCAGGAACAAAATCCTAATTTCTTCACGGCATGTGCTACTTTCTTGCTTTAAATAGCCTGGTAATCATGGCCCTGAAGCTTCTAATCACAGATAATTCACTGCACTTCAAGCTATTTTCAGCCCACAGTTTCAATTGTTCAAGGCCAAAACAATATTGCTACACAGTGTCTTTAAATGGGTTGAAATACCTGCCCCCCACATACACACACTCGTTTTCTCTGTGGCTCATTAAGAACAATCACAAAAATCAATAAAACTCAGAAACTAAACTTCCAATTAGTGGCACTCAGTCAACAATGTCTGGACTTCAGAAATAGAAAGATAGCATTTATAAAATGGCAATCAGAAAGTGTTCACATCTCATACAATGCCACACACTTTCATTTACAAAGAAAGGCATTTTCCCTTAGAAAATACCAAAGGCTTAGACATGGTTTAACAGTAAATATTTATAGCTGGGATCCACATCTATGCAGGAAGGTTGGCCCCATCCAGCTATCCCATTTGCAGGCTCTGAAACCTGAAATAAACTTCAGAAGATCCCCAAGTGGAATATTTTCCGTGGTTTCCAAGAACAATTTCACTAACTCAAGTTGGCTTCTGAAAATGAGAAACTAGAAAATATTTATACAACCTTGGTCCATAGTCATATCAAAGCATGAAGCTAACATTGTTGGTGAGCAGTAAGACACAATTGGTTACCACCACCAATGTACACACACATAAGAGAAAAGCTCAGATGGCCAGCTAGTGCTCCTTCTCTGGCCATCCCAGAATAGTCATCACCTTGAAGAAGGGGAGGGGTTAAAACAATCTTGCATTGTTCCGAGAATGGGAGGAAGAAAACTCTCAGGCATTTTAAACACCTGCTTCCTAGCTCAGGGAGTACATCTTACAGTCAAGATTCCAAATATGACTTCTGTTAGCTGGACCTACAAACCAGCAAGGACTGGATTCCATTCCACTAAACCTCACCCACAACCTAGTCAGATACACCTCCATCTCCGTCGCTAGCTAATACCAGCCAGGCTTTTCTCATCCCGATGACCAATGCAGAGCCAAGTGACCACATTTAATAACTTCCAAAAGGCCAATACCAAATGAGAAAGAAAGCTGTTGTCAGACCTCCTTGTACTTCAGAAAGCATGTCTTACCTTGCTCTCTTCTTCTTCAAACACGGACTGGTGAACATTGCAAGCAAACAAGGAGTTGGGGAGATCATTGAAGTCGGTGATTGCTTGAAAGGCCTCTTCTGCAAAGCACTGGGTGACAGCCCAGTCTCTGTCTACGCAGCAAAGGAAGAAAAGTCTCCCATCTTCAGGGATGGATGCCTGCTGCCCCAGGCTCCTCATTCCGATGAAGTAAGATTCTCCCCTCATCCCTGAAGAGGCAAAGACAGATGGGTGTTGGAGTGCAACAAAATCCTTAAAACTCTTGCCTAAGGGCCCCATTTCTGGGGGATCAGAATTAAATTAATTCAAAGGAACACTCCCTAAGACCACACACACTATCACTGTTACCTACTGGGTCCCAGGAGTTGTTCTAAGTGATTTGCATGTAGCATGTGTATGCATATTCCTGCCACTCATGTACAGGCCAAAGATCATACTGGATGTCTCTTTTAGTTGCTCTCTACATTTTTTTGAGACTAGATCTCTTACTGACCCTAGAGGCTGTTGATTCTGGAAGACTGGCTGGCCAATGAGTGTTAGGGATACACCTGCTACTCCACTCCCTCCCCCAGTTGGGGCTACAGATGCTTGCCTCCACTCTTGCCTTTTTCTATGAGTGCTGGAAACCTAAACTCAGGTCATTGTATTTGCATTGTGAATTAACAGATTAACACATTTATTTTTAATTCCAACAATGGTCCGTGAGACTGTTATCAATATTGTTCCCATTTATCAATTAAATAACTTATATAAGGCTAATGGCAAATTGTCAGGCTAAGATTGAAAACTCTGAAGTATTACACCAGAGTTCACTGTTCTATGCCTGAAGGATAGAGTAGATCAAAGCTGGTAGGTGTCTATTCAAGGAAATATGACTTTCCTCATCATACCCCGAATCTTCAGGGAAACACCACATAAACCCCTCATAAGACTGTAAGGTGCTGTGAACCAGGCCCAGATCTTGAAAATTCAGTATCATC
The DNA here is from genome assembly GCF_003668045.3 of Cricetulus griseus. NCBI lineage: Eukaryota > Metazoa > Chordata > Mammalia > Rodentia > Cricetidae > Cricetulus > Cricetulus griseus. The sequence goes on along the minus strand of NW_023276807.1, from coordinate 30,150,824 downwards.
TGAACCAATCTATACAATATAAATGCTTTTCCCAGCAACTGCCATGAAGCTTTCTAGAAAGTTCATCTCAAGACTGCTTTCTGACCCTTTACACTCGTTTTCATAACTCTAACATATGGTTTCACGGGTTTGGTCAGTGTCCCCACATGTCAGGGATGCCATCTGCTTTTTGCTTTTGTTTCTATTTTTATGTCTATAATCTCTTCCACTAGAAATTCAGTGGATATCGGCTAAGAAGGGAGAAGACTGGCACACTGTCAGTCTGACTGACAGTTCTAACATGGCTTCTGAATCCCCTAGAGTAAGTGCCCTTCTCTTCCAAACTGGCAGCCCATCCTCTTGGGGTGAAGGAGGGAAAGTAGCTACTGCAAGCATCGCTATGCCTTCATGAGGCTGAGTGAGATACAATTTGTGAATCTGAAAACACACTGTGGGATGAGGTTGGTTTGTAATGTTCATTTTTCTTAGAGAAACTCTGACAGGACTTTGGTAAGCAGCATTTGATGGTAACACTGCATTATATATGAAATCTGAGACAGAAGGAAAAATAATCAGTAACTGGGGCCAGTGAGATGGCTCAGCAAGTTCAGACCCTTTCAGTTGAGCCTGGTGGCCTGAGTTTGATCCCTGAGACCCAAATGATGGAGGAAAAACCCCCAAGTCCCTCAAGTTGTCCTCTAATCTCCACTTGTGTGTTAGGGCATGCACAGAAGCCCACTCACCATTACCCTCACACATGTCAAATGAATTAATAAAGTATAACACAGTTTTTAAGATTAGATAACTTGACAATAACTCTCATAATAAATTATTGTACCAGGTAAATGAAAACAGAATACAATCAGTTTTGTATTACAAAGTTTTTAGTTGGGTGATGACTGCTACAGTTTCTGTAGTTAAAGTGACAAAATGTTTATTTTAAATAAAAATAGGACATATCTTAGGGACATAAATAACCTAAAATGTTGTTCTATAATCTAAAAATAAAAAATGGATAATTTTAATTCAAGGGGGAAATATCTAAACATCAATATGAAGGGAACTTTACAGCTTAATGACTTATATTTATTTTATTGTTATTCCAGAAAGTTTAACATAATCTACGCAGTAACTATTATTTAATCCCATTAGAGTACTATTTTAATAGCAAAAATAATTGCTAAGAACATCAAAGCTGTATTGTTTATTAAAAATATATAGGAAGACTAAGAGTCATAAGTATCCAATGGGCTGAAAACCAGATCAGTATCTGTCCATCTTATTTGAAAAATTATAACTGAATCAAAACTGGTGCCAAAATGTTGTCAGATGAGTTCTAAGACTGACTCAATTATTCTCTTGCCAAACAAAAGGAAAATCTATAGCGGAACAAATTAACTTAAATAAAGCCAATATTAATCCTCAATCAGAACTCCCTTCCATCTTCTCCAACAGCTTGCTCTTCTGTGTAAGCAGTACGATGCGATTATCTGCATGCCACTTTATTTTAAGCGCTTTATTTTGAATAAAGACTTAAAGAGGCAATGCATCTTTGGTGAACAACCTATGCTACTTGGATAAAGACCTCAGAAGTCTTTGAACAAAGGACTCTAATTGCCCTGGTTTCTTCTTCTGTTCCATCACTGACTCACTTCCTAAGGGGGAAAAGACTTTGCCTTCAGTGACTCCATTTATTCTCTTCTCCCTGACTCCCCCCAGAAAATTAGGAGAGTCTCATCTTCTCTTGTTCACCATGTCTTTTATTAAAAGATAAACAGCCCCCCCTCGGCTAGCCTCTCCCACTTCCCATCTAACCTTCCCTTGGACTGCACATTTGGCTTTTCTCTTGTTCTCCCGTTTACCACTTTGCTCTAGGTCTTGCCCATGTACCCTGGGCCTGCCCCCCCACTCAGCAGCGCTCTTCTCTCCTTTTCCATTTGAGTGGCAAATCAGAAAGGAAAGAGTTACAGATCCCACTCAAACGTGAGCCTACATTAGGAGCAGCTCAGTGCCCTAGTTCTACTCTGCAGAGCAGTGGATGGTACTTAATCTGGAAGGTGAAGAAGCCTAGCTCATCCTCATCACCTAACAGATGAATCCTCCTGAGGAAAAAAAAACAAAAAACAAAAACAAAAACAAAAAAAAACCTAACATGGAGTTTTTGAGAAAGCATGATTTCCTTTGATGATCTTTGATCATCTTCTCGTGTTCATATTGCCTCATATGCCTCACTGGGACTAAATATTCCATAAACTGTCCCTCAACTGTTTATGTGCCCATCCAGCTTTGTTCATTCCTCCTGGAATCTGCTAGTATCGTGTGGCTTCAAGCTGACCAAATCATATACAAATAGGTGTTCTCCCCATACAAACTTGTTCTTGTTGTTCATGCAAGACCTCTGTTAAAACATTTGTGCTAGGCCAGCAAGGTAGCTTGGGAGGTGGAGGTGCCTGCTGTGCAAGCCTGACACTGTGACTTCAATCCCAGAACCCAAGTGGAGGTGAACAGAGAGAATGGAGGACTGCATAAAGTTGACCTGTGACATCCTCAGCAGCACTGTGGCATGCGTGAACACGTGTGTGCATGAGCATGAATACACAACACACACCTGAACTTAAAACTTGAAAACAGTTACTGAGCTAAGAACACTCCCTTACATTGGGCCTGATAACCCCAGCTGCCAGAAAACTGGTTCAATTAGTAAGACAGAAAAGCAATTTCCATGAAAGTCAGAATGCTGCCTTAATTAGCTGTAAATTTTTTTTCTTTTTTTAATTTTACCTACCAATACCAGTTCCCTCTCCCTCCCATACTCCCATGCTCCTCACCAACCCCCCCACTCCCCACCCCCATCATCCACTTCCCAGGGAGTGTGAGGCTTTCCATGGGGGATCATCAAAGTCTGTAGTTGTAGAGAGGGGGGAAGGATGAGCAAAGCAGTCAAGACCATGCTGGAGAAACCTGTAGAAACAGCTGACCTGACCACGGAAGAGCACAGGGACCCCATTCATAAAGCTGGGGAACCAGCACTGGACCAAACTAGCTGTAAATTTTTTAGCAGAAAATGTATTTCTAAATACCCAGATGTTTCTAAACATTATTTCTTTTGCATTTTCTAAATTTAACATAAAAGTGCTTTCTAAAAAAAAATGTTTTCTAAGGTTAATTCCCCTGTTTTTAACTTTATTATTTCCTGCTCCTCATTATACTTTTGTAAAAGTTAATGAACTGTAATTCCTTTGAAATAGAAATATCACTTTTCCTTTACCAACCAAGCATGACAAAAATAAAATATAGTGAGATAAAGCAAAAACCATCACATACTGAGGATGGACGGTTTGAGCAGGGTGTAGGATGGGACGATGTGGTGGGAAGAACCTCAGAGTGCAGGGCAACTCAGAGAAATTCTCCTCTGCAGAGGGAAGAGGACTGCTCCCAGAACCTTACCTGGGACAGAAATACCTCCCACTGTCATAGTCATCAGCAGGGAGCTGCCTGAAAGAACAGGGTTTGGGGGTGAATGTCATGATGTCAGAACACAGTCAGGGAATGGAGTCGTGCGAGAATTCTGAGGGCTTGTGAGACAGCTTCAAGAAAACAAGACAAGAATCTTCTGATTGTATGCAACTGGGACTCATGAGAACTTTACTCATGTGATTTTTCCAAACCCTCAGATTATAAATTGTGCGATGCTCTGAATAAAGTTGGCTATTGCATGAGAAATGAAAAAGAAAATCAGCAGAGGCCAGGAACTCAAATGGGAATGAAAGATTAGTGTACTCGCTGTGCAGTCAGAAATAGAATTTTTAAATGCCACATTATGGTAACATTAAAACAAGGAAAGTATACTTTTTAAGATGATCTCTGGCCTTTTGTAAGCATAACTGAACACGAGAACAGAAAACTGTGAGGATGCAAATGTCTAGTAATGATTAAGCTCCACAAAACAACTGAACTGGTTTGCCCTTTGAAATTTCTATTTCTTGATTTGCAATTAAAACCATTCAGACAACCATTTTCTACACAGCATCATCTAGTGAACAAGTGTGTTGTTCTGATTTTGAAGTGTGAGGTTGACCAACCACAGGGCTATGACATTGGTACTGCATCTTGAAACTTCTCCAAGCACTCTCTCAGACCTGCTTATGGACCACCCTCTGCTGAGACTAATGCTTCCCACTCTGTGTCTCAGCCCAGGCCAGTATTTCCTAAGAACAGAGCCCAAATACACAAGGATAGAGACAGCGCAGATGCCTATCAAAGCCCTCAAAGTGGTATTTGCCTGTATTATAGAATAGTGAGTCCCTTTCTGTAAGGAACAAGCAGAGAATACAGTAATCAACTTAAAATTCACTAATAATACACTCATACACTCATTCAACTATTTACACTAAGAACAAAAGTAATCGTTTCCTTTAATGTTTGATTTGGAAGATGCTATTTTATAAAAGAAAAATAACAAACTCCTCAAAGAATCCACATGCTGAAAATGAAAATATCCATGGAGTACAACAAAACAACATACATGATTTTTTATTCCATGATGTCAGTAAAGAAAAACTAGGAAATTCAGAACTATTCTAAGAAGGGGATAAATGGAGTTTGTTCATAATCCTGCTGTCTAATACTGGCTAACAGTTTGGTGTATTTTATTCCAGTGCCTGTGTGTGTGTGTGTGTGTGTGTGTGTGTGTGTGTGTGTGTGTGTGTATGATGTATTGGTATGTGGAGGTGCTACAGTACCTTTGGGTATGTGCTCATGTCTACGTACATGCAGGGTCACATGCACACACATACACAGGAAGGCCAGGGGTCAACCTCAGGTGTGTTTCCTCAGATGCTGTTGACCTTGTAAGACAGGGTCTCTCACTTGCCTGAAGCTAGCCAAATAGCTAACCAATGAGCCCCAAAGATCGTCTTGTCTCTACCCCTTGGTTCTTGGATTGTGAGTGCATGCCTCTGCACCAGGATTTTTATGTGCAAGCTGAGGATGCAGCTGAGATGTGTGGCAAGCCCTTTATGCACTGAGCTGTCTTGCAATCCACTCTAGGACTGTTTTATACATGTAAATTTTTTCTAAAACTTAGGAGCATGTTCTGGGACTTACAAACGGCAGCTGAATGACTTTTCTGGTATTGTTTTTCTTAAGTTTCTGTTCTTCTGAAACAGGGTCTCATGTAGCTTAGGTCAACCTCAAACTCATTATATAGTTTAGGAAGTCCTTGAATTCTTAATCCCCCTACCTCACCTCCAGAGTGTAGGATTATAGGCATGTACCATCGTGCTAGGAAAATTACATTAATTTTAATAGCCACACGCCTAGCAGTGTTTAGGTCTGTCATCATTTATTTAGGCACTCTTCTGTTGTTTGACATTTCCACCAGTGGATTTGGAAAAGAGACACCACTATTAAAATAGAAAGTCTCCCATGGGAGGAGTGGAGAAGCTCAGAACTTCCTTAGAAGCAGAAAACACACATTTTCAAGAATCAATTAAAAAACAAAACAAAAACTAGGAATCCCTCAAGGGCAATCCTTTACTACAAATGGGAACTGAGGTCTGCTTGTCAGCAAAAATGCTGAGATCCTTGGTTAACTTACAGGGAGTCTATGTGAAGGCGTCCTGAAGCTCCCCAAATAACAGGCAAATAGCAGATATTTATTATTATTTTGAGACTCATCAACAGTATGCCAGTGGCAGGGGAGAGGCAGTTCTTCATGTCCAACTGTTAAATCTGTCAACATGTCTCACAGCCCGGGATCTGCCCCTGAAGGTTAAGCCTACATCAATCATCCTAATGAAAAATGAGAACCAACATTCTGAACAGTTTGGTGTGAGTCCTGTCAGATCCTCTTGGAAGGAAACGATGTTGAGAAGGAAAAGGTAATTAAAATAAAAGATAAGTCCATCTCCGTGGCATCCATAACAGCAAAATGAAGTGTATTTAAGTATTACAAAGTGAAGGACCATGAGTGTGTATTGGACTCTCCGTCGTGGGGAGGAAAGCTGGGATGAGGATCGGCCATCGTTTACTTTCTTTGCTGACATGTGAAAGTGATATTCATGTAGGATTTTTCAAGCTACATAATTGTGTTTGGTAATTAAACATGCAAAGACTGGCGATGAAGACAGTATGCTTCCTACTCCAAATATAAGCCACTTGACAAAAGATACCAGCTTTACAGGGGCTGGAAGGCAGGAGCCACTGGACACATGCCTGTCACGTGCACATGGAGCCACTGGACACACGCCTGTCTCATGCATTCCTGAATAAATCCTTTCTCCCTTTACAAACTTCAGGCAGAATCATCACTCAATTTCTTCACAAGGGATTGATTTCCAAAGCTGTGACTTCATTCCTCACAAACCTGTCTATGGTACAATGAAATGCAGGGGAAAATAAAGACTATCTGGTTCAGATAGATGTTGTTATTGTCACAGAGTTACTACTTTCTTGAGATTCAAATTTCAAAAAATCCAAATCCTGACATTTTCTCATACTGGGTCATTCATCCCATGAGGATGGAGTGTGTGCATTGCCCCTCAGGGTTTCTGCTCTGTATAGTCCTGTGCTGGGTACAGAAGGGTGAGGCTAATTGGAAATACTTGGGAACAGTTGGGGAGCCATCGAAGGAAAAATAAAACTGTAAACATTCACATAGACGCTTAAACCAGCTTTAACATCAATCAAAATCACTTAATAGTGCCGTGTGCAAACTATTTTGATAAAAGGCTTATGATCTGGGTGTGATGGTTCACACCTACAATCCTGAACCTTACATTTGGTCTGTATGTGATGGCTCACACCTGTAATCCTGAACCTTACATTTGATCTGGGTGTAATGGCTCACACCTGTAATCCTGAGTCTTGCAGCTGATCTGGGTATGATGGTTCACACCTGTAATTCTTAACCTTACACTTCATCTGGGTATGATGGTTCACACGTGTAATCCTGAACTTTACACTTGATCTGGGTGTGAGAGCTCACACATGTAATCCCTAAACTTACACTTCACCTGGGTGTGGTAGCTTGCTCACACATGTAATTCTGGTCTTGGGAGACTGAGGTAGAAGTACTGTCATGATTTTGAGTGTAACTTTGGCTACATAGTGAGTGCCAGGCCAGTCTGAGTCTCAGTGTAAGACCCTGTCCCTAAACCAATATAAATAAAAACAAAACAAAAAGATTGCCCTCTTAGCACACTAGACACCTCATCTCACAAAACAAAAGCAAAAAACTGGGAAAGTCATTGGGACAGGAATGGTCGAACTCTCCAGTACATGGGAGGTGGAGACAAGAGGAGAGGGAGTTCAAGATTATCCAAAGCAAGCTATGTTGTGAGGCTTAGATCAGCTCCTGGTTATAAAGGACAGTCTCAAAAGCAAAAGGAAATAAAACAACAATAAACAAAACCTTTAGTTTATATGCATATAATCTAACCTGTCCATATTTCCATCCTATTCAAACTAGACAAGCAAGAATTTTAGTACTAAAATAATGATTTACAAAAGGAGAGAAATGAACAAGTAATACAAAACCAAGCTAGGCCTTGTTTTAAGTTTTAAAAATTCTTCTACCTTCCCATGCATGCATGTAGCGCATTTTGATCATTTCCATCCAATTACTCTGTTCTGATGAAGCCATCTTCCCGCCCACCCCTACTGTCATATCTCTATGGCCTTTTGTTTTATTTAGGATCCTCTGAATTTCATTAGGGCAGTTTCCATGAGCATGGGTGGGGATTATTCACTGGAGTGTGGTCAACGATTTAGTCTGCATATATTTTTATTAGATAAAAATTGAAATAACAATAATATAAAGTCACTTGCAATAGATAAGAGAAACTAGGCCTTAATTCTGTGCTGCAGATGACTGATGAAGGTAAATAAGAAATAGAATAGATGTAAGTGATTAATGAATAATTCACTCTGACTTCAAGTCCAGTTCTGACTTAAAAACAAATGTGCAATTGGGTTGCAGAAGATTTGTTAGTTTACAGGAACTAAAAGATGACAACTTCTACTTGAATATTAATGAAAACTTAGGAAATATAATGTTGTTTTAATGGACAGTAGAAAAGAAATTCTGATAGCCCCTTTTAAGTTGATAAGGTTAAGTGAATCCATTTAAATTTTTAAACAATAGAAACCTACACAAAATTCTGTAGCACTTTAAAATAATCCCTTTAGCTCTAGAATCAAGTTTAAATGAAATATTTAAAGTCTCTAACAATAGGTGGGAAGTCAGTTCACTGGATGAACAGGCTTATATGCATAGCAAAGATTTTACAGTTAAACCCTACCGTCAGCATACACTTTTGGACCAGCCTCCTAGGAGGGGTCCTTTTAATGACCCTTTAGATACTTTAATGTCTAGATATTCCTGGGGGGTGATAAGACAAGACTTTTGTTCATTTTTCTCATCGTATAGAGATTGAAGTATAATATTAGTAACCGCAAGCTGTGCTGGGACCCTGAGACACAAAAGGGAGACACGATGTTCTTAGGCTGCACTCCATAGAAACCCATTAGAGAAGCTTGTGAAATGTAATGGAACCTATTTAATTCATTTGCAGAATTTTCACACCTGCTGAGCTGTGTGAACCTCATTCTATTCTTGATACCAGTTGGGATCAGTCCTGAAAGAGTTGGGAACATAAAGTTTTTAACTCGTGGTTTTCAAAGGCCTTTATTATCTATGTCTCTCTTACGGATGCCTCCTGGAGCCAGTGTTCTCCCTCCAGCCCATACTGGACCATAGCATAATTAATTCAAGTCCCCAATGGCACTGCATGTTAGGAATGTTTATGAAGCATTTAAACGAAGGAAGTTGTCTGTTTCATCTCCCTGCACACTAGGGCAGTGAGGGGATTTACCTTCTTGCTTGCAATAATGCCTTTATCCACGGCCTCCTAGGAAGAGTGGCACACCTGTACAGTCTTCTAGTAAAAAAAAATTAGTAAGCCCAAACCTACTCAGCACACGATGGACAAGCAGAGAGGGGATTTGTACTTCATTTCCACAATCCTACCTGCACAAATGGTTTGTAAATAAGATCACTATAGCAGAGTTAGGTGGGAAACCCATCTTCAATGATGTTTTTACTTATTCATTGTGAATGTCATGAATACAGTATATTTCTGTCATTTCCACTTTCCTCTCCTCCCTACAAGCCCTCCTGGGTACCCCTCATGCTTCCCTTGTAACTTCAAGTCCTCGTTTTGCCATACTTTTTGAAATTAACTTATATCATTGTCTCCTTTCCTTTTCCTTCCCTCAATTCTTCCTTGTGCTGACCCCTTCCTCTCTCTTAAATGTATGGCCCAAGACCTGGTTTTAATTCATTGTTGTGGGATATGTATGTGTGTATGAATTCATTCCTAAATATAGAAATACAATCTGCTCAGTCTGTATAATGTTATGTGTATGTGAGAAAAATATCTCAACCATGATTCCCATATTTCTTTAAAATTTTGTCAGTATTTTTGTGATTATTCAGACCAATCCGATAAGTGACACAGGCTCATGTTATTTACATTATTACACTACATTAATTGCATTAGTTCTGGTATCATTATTTAATGATCCTGCATACACCTAGTGATGACTTTAGTCATAAAGTATCTTTTTCCTCATTCCCTTTTCCACCTGCAAACCCTGCCATGTACCTTTCCTTGCTCTCTTCCAAATTCTTGACCTCTTAAAATTAATTGTTGTTACTTGCACAAATGCATTACACATTTATATAACCTGCTTGGTCTATATCATGCTCTCTGTATGTGTGTTTTCAGGCTGACCATTCGGTACTGTGTAAGCAGTCGGTGTGCTCTTCCCTGGGGAAGACTATTTCACTCTCAGCATTTCTTAGAGGAAATGAAGTATATGAGGATGAGGATGTGTTTTTCTGTCTCATTGTTATTGTTTTGAGTGTTTTGACACAAGGTATTTATGTTTCTCAGGTTAGCTTTAAATGCTCCATCCTCCTGCCTCAGTGTCCCAAGTGCCGGTATTATTGATACTACTGCACCTCACCAGTTGATGTTCCTGCAAGCCAAATGAACCTGTTTCTGCAGAGACTAACCAATCTGTAATGGACCGTAGACCTACCAAACAAAAGCAAACAATATGGGAGTGCTCGCCCCAAACAGAAGGGACTGTGCTACTCAAGGAGATGGCTGATACGTTACAGCTGTATTCTTTGAGATGAATTTATAAAGGGACTCCTCAACAAAGCACCCAAGTGTTGACTGGGTAGAGGGGAGCCATAACAGATAGTGCCAAAGCCTGGGCTGCCACCACCCCTAGAATGAAGAGGCAATGACCTGTGGGGTCTAGAGAAACTCTAGGCTGTGGGTTTGATCCTGGCTCTTCCTCCACTGAGGACTCCAGTCAGTTCACACAGTAGCAACACAGTGAGGGCCCCAGGAGAATCCGCCCCACCTTGCTCTCTTGCTATGACCACCTACCAGTCCCTTCCATTAATCAAACAAAGCTGGGAATCCGAAGGCAAGGAGGATGCTGATGTAGAAACAGGTGGATGGGAGGGCAGGTTAGATACTGCAGTGCTATGGGAAAGGCAGATGTCAAAAACAGTCTTTACAAATATGCAAGGTCATAGAAATTCCATAGGTTAATTTCTGTGGAACTTAAAAAAACAAAAAAACTTAAAGCTATCATTTATAAATGAGCAGTTCCAACCAGGGCTTGCATAATATAATTGAAGATTCACCATCTCTGGCCACATTTTTTTCCTAAGAATCAACAACTTAAGATGTAAGTGACTCCAAGGTAGTGAATGCCTGTGCCAGTGTGAGACACACTTGGATGCAGCTAGGGAGCCTGTCATTCTGTGGCGGAAACTTAGAGCCTGAAGCCTCTGGGACAAGACAAGTAATTATATGCGGGATAACTTCTCACAGGAGGAAGAGGCTTCAGAAGTGAGCAGCAAAGTCTGGGAATGTTGCCATGGTAACTGAAGGAAAATTGATCCTGTCAGCTTTCACCTTCTACCTTCACACAGGTTGTGGAGGCCTGGGGAGGGAGAGAGGGAATGGAAAGAAAACGCAGGGAGAGATGAGCAGCTTTGAAGAAAACAGAGCTCAGGCCTTTTAGTCAAAAGGGAATTACTGGTGACTCGGAAGATGTCTCAATGGTTAAAGATTGCATGCTTTTTCAGAGCAGTTCTGTTCCCATGACCCATGGCTGGCAGCTCCCATCACAGTCACCTGTAACTCCAGACCAGGGGATCCAATGACCTCTTCTGGCCTCCATAAGCACCTACACACACTTGGTACATATATGAACACTTATGTCCACACACTCCCATAAAGTAAAAATAAGGAAGTCTTTTTTAAAAGGAACCACAGACTAGAAGGCTGCCTGCAGGGTGGAAGGGAATTCAGAACTGATTAAGTTGCTGAGGAGGCATGTTGGCGCCCCCCCCACTTCCCCCCCCCCCCCCGACAAGGCTAAGGGAACTAAGAAACCAAAAGCTTGAAGGGAAAGAGGAAGGAAGAAGAGAAAAATCTCTCTGGCAGGATGATTTTTCTCTCCAAGACAAGTAAATGTTTCTATCCTTGCCATATTAAAAAAATTCTGAGGAGCTATTAAATGGAAACTATTGCTTAGACCAGCAAATCAGACAGCACAGCATTTGAGAAAGAACCATGAGTCTCACTACCAACCCCATCAATAGAAAGACTAGCATCCACAGAAGGAGCAATCACAGAGGGTTTTATCTGTGTCAAACTTACAGACACCGGTGCAGCCTTGAACACTGTCCTGGTTAATTTTTATTCAACTTGCCACAGCCTCAATTGAAGAATTGCCACATTCAGGTGTCCCTTGAGCATGTCTGTGGGACACTGTCTTGACACTTTCTAATTGATGGGAGAAGGCCCAGACCACTGTGGGTGTCATTACCCCTATGCAGGTGGTCATGGGGTATATAAGAAACATAGCTACACATATGCCAGAGCTCAAGTCAGAGAGAAAGCCAGTAAGAAGTATTTCCAATATGGCTTCTGCTTGAGTTCCTGCCTTGACTTCTTCCAATGATTGACTATGACCTGAATGGAAGTCTATGCCAAATAAACCATTAGATCCTCTAAGTTGCTTTTGGTCAGTGTTTCTTTTTTTTTTTTTTATCACAGCAACAGAAAGCCAACTAGAACAAACATCTTACACAAGCCTCCCTCAAGTCTATATCTTGCTCTTCCAGACCTCATCTATCAATGGGCCATATCTGGGGTCACTACTTTTATACTCTATCCCGAGTCTCCCCTTTCTTTGTTCCTCTCAGGACACTAGCTTGGTTTTCCTTTTGTACCCATCTTGTCTTGTTACTTTCTATGCAGTGCTGAGAGCAGTGTTTTATCCTTCCCACCTATAGAGCTTCTGTCCCAACTAATGAAGACCTTCCATTTGGAAGGTCACACTGACACTTCTGGATTGGATGGCACTTAGGAGTTCAGATTTGGACTTTCCAGTCTCAGCCTTACTGGTCGTGTGGCCTTAATCTCAGGGTCCAGTTCACTTACCTGTCAAGGATGGCTAAAAGGAGATTGTACTTACGATACTTTTTGAGGGTTTATTGCTTATATAAGAAGGACAGTAGAGAAAATGACTGGGACACACTATGATCACTTGCTTAAGAAATATGAGCTGTCACTCACACTGACCATCTTAGTTCTCAACAAAGAGGTGTCACAATCGGTCCCCACATGACACAGGCGGTCTTCCTCCCTTCCTCCCTTTTTGAGTCATACACAGAGAGAATATGTCTGTGGAGTGGACTTTGGGTTTGAAGTTTGTCTGTCTTCTGAATACAACATACTCCATCTCCTTGTGCTGTGACCTTAGGCATGTTCTGAACTCCCATCGTGTTGGATCACAATGGTTCTACCTTAGGGAGATGTTTCAGGGATTCAATGTTATGTATTTAATCATACCCCCAAACATCTCAAAAAAAAAAAAAAAAAACTCTTCCTTAGCTCTTTAGGAAAAAACTAAATAGTTTTGAAATCAGACAGACCCACACTCAAAAGTCCCAGCCCCACCCCCATCCTCCATTTCCTGTCCATCAGAAGATGAACTGAGGGTTGTGGCTGGCACACTAGCTGAATCCTCTTGCTGTGATTTTACTTTATAATTTTAGGCAAGTCAGTTCATCCACTGAGCCTCAGTTTCCACTCTTAAAAGGAGGCCTACTGAGGGATCCGGGTGAGATAACCCTGGTGGAGAATTTATCCCAAAGCCTGGCAGATCCTCTTCATTCATTCCATTGTCTATGTTCGAGGTCAGTCAGGGAGACAGAACACCTGACACAAACGACTTAAAAGGAAGGAAGGATTATCATTGATCCAAGTGTCAGCCCTCACACAGAGCATCCCTTTGGGCCTGTAGGGAGGTCAAATATCATGGAGGTACCTCATGGCACCTACACAGTGCAGTGGGAGGCACACCCCAGTGACATCTAGCAGACCTTACCTCCTAAGTGTTCCTTCACCTACCAACAACACCACAGGCTAGTCACCAAGCTGTCAGAAGACAGCCCCTGGGAGACATGTAAGATCCAATCATAACAACTTGCTTATGTGTGTTTATGCAATAGCTGCCTATATCTTCAACTAATTATCTGTTCTCTAATAATTATTCAAGATTAAGAACCAGGTCTCAAAGTCTATATTTTGTCTGCTCATCTTAAACCAGACTTCACCCTGAGGTAATTATCTTTCTAACAGGGGTCCCTGTTTCATTTGCCACTCCATCACCTGGAAGTACCCATTTTTCACAGAGAAAAGTACAGTCAAAATTTTATAAGCAGCTCCAGGGAACTTTACCCATCATAGATACTACCAACTTGTGAAGCATCTTCTAGAATGGCTATCGGGCTCCTCCTTTCTGCATTCCTGTCTGCACATGTGTTGTTATTTACAACTCTTGGCAAAGGGAGCCTTTTTGCTGACGTTTTTACATCGTACCCCATATGTTGAGCACTCTTCCCTCTTCCTGCTGTGGCTGGCACCCTGCAATGCTTCTGCTCCAACAATACTGGCAAGACAAATGGAATGCCCAATTGCATTCTTAGAGAGGAAAATCAAGGGTGTTTTTCACTAGGCAAGCATTGTCTTACTTCAATTCTCACCTTTTTCTTTTATAAATCAGGAAGTTCTTTTAGAAATTGTTGGACATTTTTGAGGATTTGTTGAGCCCCTTGGGAAAAAATGGTTCAATTCCTAAAAATATAAATTGAAATGTGTTTCTTTTTATACTAATTTTTCTTTAATTTGTTTGATGTATGGGCATTTATTCTGCATGTATGTCTGTGCGTTATGTCCATGCAATGGCCACAGAGGCCAGAAAAGGGTGCTAGAAGAGGGTGTTAGATCCCCTGGAGCTGAAGTTATACATGTCTGTGAGCTGCCTTGTGGGTGCTGAAAACTGGCACCAGTCCTCTGAAAGAGCAGCCAGTTTCTTAACTACCAAGCCATCTTTCGGATCCCTAAAGTATGTTTCTTGTTTACCTACGAACAGCTTTGTAGAAGCCCTGCAGATGCTTCTTCAAGACCCGGGTAAGTATCTGAACACCCTCTATTTAACCAGAGCTGACACTACACAAACCATACTCCTCCTTGACTTAGGATGGAGTTGTGCTTGACAAATCCGTCATATTGGTGGGTGGTGGTGAAAATAAGAATGTCTTTTGTGTACTGTCACTAAACCTATTGTGGTCATCTTACTCTCCATCCATCCTTATGCATGCACAGCACCACTACTATAATTCATAAAAAACAGGCCCAGCTGTTCAAGGTGTCAGAGACAGACCAGCAGCATCAAGGCTAGAATGAAGATGCTGGTGTTGTTTTTCTATCAAACCAATTCAAAACAATGAGAAAAATATTAATGGCTATTTTGGGCACATTGATATCTATGAAATGAAACAAATAATTACTAAAGTTATAGAAAATAACCCAATGAAGATGAGTAAAAATGTAAGCAATTCTACCCACAGTCATTGACTCTGTCTAGAAAACCACACACCACTTCATGAATGAATGCTTGTTTACCCGAAAGAGGCTCGGTCATGGAAGACATGGTGGTGAACCACAAACATGGTGCATACCTTTTTAAGTGGGATCTGATCACTTTCATCTCTGAGGTTATTTTAATGTATGGCCCTCTTCAAGGACACTTCTCTTTCTTGATGTGCCTTTCTTCTAGCCAGGTCATCACCAGACCAAGTGCAGAAAAGACAGTTTATCCAATGGGACTTGGTAATCTCACACCTTGAACTTGGTAATCTTCCTCCATGGATACAAACTTCTGAGTGTGCCCCCAGAACACTGTATCCACCCCCACAACACTGAGAATACTCACGACAACGGAGCCATGCCCGTTTTATGCCTGGGTGCTTGTATCTACACTCAGGCCCTCATGCTTACACAGCAAGCACTTTTAGTCACAGTCATTTCTCAAGTTCCCTCAGCATTGCTTTTAACCCACCTTCTGCCTTCAACTCTTTGTACATGACGCCTTTGCCATGCCCAAGTACTTTAAAATTAGCTTTTTGTCTCCTTCACTGGCACTCACTGTCTGCTCAGAGTTACGAGGACTGAGACCTACACAATACTGGAGAGCAGAAAACAGACTGCAAGGTTATCACCTCCTTCTGGCTTTCTACATGGAAGAGCAGTTTGCCTTCCTTTCCTCAGAAGAGTCAGTAATGACATCATCTGGTGCAGACTCTGAGACCTTTGCAGCCAGAGTCTTTTAAACCCAACATAGCAGCTACTTTCCCTGCTCAGGAAGGGCCTGCACCACTTCCTAGCCCACACTCACACGCTGTTACAGCACTAATGAGAAAATGTTTCTATGTCATGGGCAGTGTGCATGTGGGTAAAGAGAGGTTCTTGTCCCAGCTGGTCCTGCCACCCTTCAGCCCCAAATGAACACACAGACTCTATATTAGTTATAAATCTGTTGGCCAGTGGCTTGGGCTTCTTATTGGCTAGCCTTGTCTTAATTATTAACCCGTTTCTATAATCTATGTATTTCCGCATAGTCTTGGCTTACCAGAGAACGCCTGGCACATCCTCTCTTCCTGGGCTTTACATGATGACTCCATCTGCATAAGTTTCCCAGAATTCTCTTAATCTAGCCCTGCCTATACTTCCTTCCTGGCCAATCAGTCCATCAGTGTTTTATTCATGAACCAATAAGAGAAACATATATACAAAAGGACATCTCCTATCACATGCAAGTGTGGGTTATCAGATTTCGATAATGTGAGCAGAGAGTCTAAAGCGGTAGCTCTCAACCTATGGGTCGAGATCCCTTTGGGGATTCAAACAACTCAAAGGGGTTGCATATCAGATATTTATATTACAAGTCATAAGAGTAGCAAAATCACAGTTACGAAGTAACAGTGAAAATAATTTTGTGTTGGGGGTCCCAAACATAAGAAACTGCATTAAAGGGTTATGGCATCAGGAAAGTTAAGAAGCACTGGCCTAAAGGCCCTGATGGACCTAGCCAGTAAGAGGTGCATTAGAGAACTTCCCCAATGCGGATCCTACACAAGGTTAGGCCTTATGCTTCCCTAGGAAAGTTTATAGATAGAAAGGAGCCATCAATGCCTTATCCTTCGAGAAAGGCTTGAGGTGGGTGGGCCAGACTGAGGTAGGTGGGGAGCATGGTGCTTCCTTTGAGTGCTTTGCGGTACGTAGTAACGCAGAGTAAGTGATTATGCTTGAATGGGAAAAATGAACACATTAACTTTTAGGAAATGTGCTGCTTCCACTCCCAATTTCACTCAAATGTTTTCTTTAGTATAGTAATATTTAAATATGTACAGACATGAAAGCAAGGTCCTATAATTTCTCTGAAGTCACCACCTCAAATGAAATGCTTTATTGAAATAAGGTTGTATTATAAAGCAATTGCATTTAAATCCCTGACATGGATTTAATGCTCGGACAGTGGCACATTGCTATCACCTTTCATCCTCATTCTGCCTTAGATACTGAAAAACACAACACGGAGCGGAGAACGAGAGGGCAGGGGGCGGGGCTACTTGAGAATGCTCCTGTCACCCCCAGCATCTTCCCATACAAAACCCCACACCTCTCCTGTAACAGTGTACCATGTGCTCACATTGTCGGTCCACAACAGCTAAAATAGCAATGGCATCAATATAATTACTTTTAAAAATCAAACATCCAAACCATGTGACGGTATTATTTGCTGAGAGGGGATATTTAGGTGACCCAAAGCATGCTGGTGCTCATTGACACCATCATAAAGTAATGAAAGGCAGCCTTGAAAGCTGTGGTCCAGAAGTCTTATCCCACCCCTCCATGAATAACTGAATAGCCCAATGGGCTGTGAGACAAAGACACTACTGGTGAGTTCTGAATTCTCCTCCTGAAAAGCCAAACTGAGTTGTTCAGTCTACCTGAATTTCAGTGCCTTCATCTGATCAATCTGAACAAAAGCCAAAGGTATCTCCTGCAGTCCTGTGTGCAAGACCCTTGGGAAGAACTGAGCCTAGGGCCTGATGCTAAGTGGCTGTTCTGTAGATACACAGACAATTTTCCATGTTCAATTGCTCTCTGTCTAAGTTCCATCAAACAGAACAGGATTCACCATGCCTGCCAGGACAGGAACATTTCCAAACCATCTGAATTTGAGACACAAGGATCCCTTGGTCCATCTGCCTTGAAATCCTGACACCGCTATCAGTCACACTTGGGGTTTGATTCTGACCATCAATAAGGTACAGGGAGCATTCTAGAAAGATCAGGCTTATTAATGCAAAGCAAAATCAGAAAAATCTGTGCAATTATTTGTTAAGTGTGTGCGTGTGTGTGTGTGTGTGTGTGTGTGTGTGTGTGTGTATTCTGGCCTCAGAGGCCAAAGGTGTTGTATCCCCTGGAGCCATAGTTACAGGCAGTGAAGAGCCACCCTGTGTGGGTTCTGGGAACAAAACTCAGGTCCTTTGCTAGAACAGCAAGTGATCTTAACTGCTACTCTGTCTTCTTGGCCTCAACTTATTTTTATACTTAACAATTATGTGAAGAGAACAAAGGCTTTAGAGACATCTGAAGGTGTTGACAGCCCTAGCGCTAACTTCTGAATTATTTAAAATGGATATAATGGATAGTCAGTTCATTTTCCCATTAACCCAGGAGAGCCCTGGAGAGGCGAGCTGCAGCCATCACAAGGATGAAGGGGCAGGTACCTTCTTCAGCTTTAGCTACTTAATGTCCAGCTGTAGGGACAGGCAAATTCGAAAGGAGCTGGGGGTCTCCTGGGCTCTAATTTCACTGCAGACAGTGCTTCAGTCCTATTGGTTTTTATATCCCAGTGATTAACACGACACTTGACACACAGTAGAAATCAACAAATTAAGACACATGAAAATATATCATATATGTATCAGAGCACGTATGCACCATAAGTATAGGTTTAGTAAAGAGTGACAGCTACTTTGAGGATTGAAGGATTGAGGAAATCTAGAAGAGATGTGATTGATGGAAGAATACAATTCTTGGGAATAGGGATGGAAGTCTGTCGAGTTGAAATTTTCCACAGTTACCATGTCCTCATGTGGTTCTCATTAGTAAAATGATCCTATTCTGACTATTATTAGGCCTAGCACTTCCATAACACTCCATGTTGATAAACTGTATACAATTGCTTCTTGGTTTGTTATTTATTGCAAGGATTTTAGATTTATTTATAAACAGTTTGGTGGTATATTTGTTACAATAGGCAGTTGAAGAAATAATATCTGGTCTTTAGCAGCCGCGTCTCTGTGATTTCTATTGGCTTCTTGGGGTTCTTCAATAAGTAGCCATAAAAAGTCAATTTGCAATTAGGGAAAGGAACTTACATATTTGGCAGCATTCACATTGCTGTGATTGACAAAAGACATGACTGACAGGAACCTTAAGATGTAGGAAGAATAACTTCATGACAGTATTTGCATATTTTGCTTAAAAATATTACCAGTCTTGCTGGGCGTTGGTGGCCGCATGCCTTTAATCCCAGCATGTGGGAGGCAGAGGCAGGTGGATCTCTGTGAGTTCAAGGCCAGCCTGGTCTACAGTGTGAGTGCCAGGATAGCTCCAAAGCCACACAGAGAAACCCTGTCTCGAAAAACCCATATACATATATATATATATATATATATATATATATATATATATCTCCAGTCTCCAGAAGTTCCTTTATTATACAGGGTTGTTTTGGCTATCCTGTGTCATTTGTTTCTCCATATAAAGTTGAGAAGAATTGTGTTGGGATTTTGATGGGGATTGCATTGAATCTGTAGATTGCTTTTGGCAAGATTGCCATTTTTACTATGTTGATCCTACCTATCCAAGAGCATGGGAGATCTTTCCATTTTCTCGTATCTTCTTTAATTTCTTTCTTTAGAGAGTCAAAATTCTTACGGTACAGGACTTTCACTTTTTTGGTTAGTGTTACCCCAAGGTATTTTATGTTGTTTGTGGCAATTGTAAAGGGTGATGTTTCTCTGATTTCTTTCTCCACCAATGTGTCATTGGTATATAGTAGGGCTACAGAATTTTTTGAGTTAATCTTGTATCCTGCCACTTTGCTGAAGGTGTTTATCAGCTGTAGGAGTTCCCTGGTAGAGTTTTTTGGGTCACTTATGTAGACTATCATATCATCTGCAAATAGTGAGAGTTTGACTTCTTCCTTTCTGATTTGTATTCCCTTGATCTCCTTTTGTTGTCTTATTGCTTATGACTATGAGACATATAATGAAGGAGAATGTGGCCCTACATTGTGGCCTAGGAAAATGTATAAAGACTTTCCTATTAATCAAGGTAGGTGGTGTGTGAGAGATAGTCATTATGAATAAAAGAGTTCAGACAAGCAGAACACATGATTCTGGAGCTCAGGAGAATAGTCTGGGATAGTGGTAGAGATCTGGGATTGGCCATGTCTGGGACTGGTCATGTCTAGAGGTAGAGAATCTGGGATAGGTCAGAGGATAGGCAGATATCACTGGAGAGACAAGAATGCTGGAATGGACAATTTGAGACCTACATCTTGGATACCACTGTATGTAGTCACTCTATGAAGCATAGAGGAGCAAAGAAAATGGAATTCCAGCCCTCAAAGATATTTCTACTCTAATATGTATATTAGA
This sequence comes from Cricetulus griseus, assembly GCF_003668045.3. NCBI lineage: Eukaryota > Metazoa > Chordata > Mammalia > Rodentia > Cricetidae > Cricetulus > Cricetulus griseus. The sequence continues at coordinate 30,130,663 of NW_023276807.1, read as the reverse complement.
AAGAAAATATTTTTCTCAACGTTAACAGTACTTTACCTATAACTACTCTGTGATATTTACTAAAGTAAGACAAATATTACTGCATACTTTATGTACCTGTTCAGTACATTTTAATAAAAATTTATTAACAAAAAAAATTAACAGTCTGAGAATGAGGAGAAAAAGCTAAGTGCCTGCTTAGACTGTGCAAGGTCTTGTGTTCCACCCCCAGCACTGATCAAAGGCTGCACACAAATATGAAAATTGGAGACATAGCTCAGTTGAGAATGTGCTCACCAGGCAAGCATGAGGACCCAAACTCAGAAAACCTTAGCATCCACAGAACAGCTAGGCAGGATGATGAGGCTTGTAATCTCAGAGCTGGGAAATGGAAAGAGGGGCTCCCTGGGCTTGCTGGCCAGTCTAGCAGAGTTGGTGAGCTCTGGGTTCAGTGAGAGACACTGTCTCAAGAAAACAAATTGGAGAGCAGCTCAACTTATGTGTTGTGTTGCCAAAATAACCCTGTTCTCCACACACACTGCATGCATGTCCACTAATACATCCATGTGCACACACACACACACACACACACACACACACACACACACACACACACACACAATGTAATTGTATAGGTACTTTGGGAAATTCTATATATCTGGATAAAACACGATACCTCAAAGATGACCTCTTATCAAATAGATAATAAATTCAAACTTGGGCTAGGTAGAAGTTCATCAACAGGCCCCAAAAAACAGTTAAATGATTTTTTTTTAATTTGGGGGAATGAAAGAAACATTCTTTTAGTTTTTAGACATTAAGGGCCCTGGGAGGAGTACATGAGAATAAAGAGGAAGGAGCAAAGACAGAACGAGGACTTAGCCAGGATGTGGAATAATCCACAAGAAGCTCACAGTCTGTGGGGGATTGAGTGAGGGGGTGCCCGAGTCATCAGCTCAGAAATGCATTTTAGGCCTCCAGATATGAGGAGTCTTGGTTAAGTAAAGGTCTCTAACCTATGTATTCTTTAGATTTTCTTTCCTCTAAAACATACCCTTGAAAATTAGACTGTCATCAAAAAATACCCACTATTTTTCATGAAAACATCATATTATCTCTACTTTTGTTTATATAACATAACCTCATAGTATCATACTCTATCTTGACTTATAAGCCAATGCCAAGAGTAGTTGTTGAAACCTTGAAATGGTTGAGCTAAAATAAGGGTTTCAATGAAGGGCAATAAGAATTCGGTAAGCATGGGGTGTGTTTAGTCTTTATCACTTAGGTTAGGGTAATATTACCCCAAATCTTTGCAATCAATAAAGTCATACTTAGAGTGTGAGATTTGAAACAACATTTTAAAGCATAAAACCAGGAGTACCATGAGGAGTCAACTCACTTGGAAAGCTCCAAGTTCAAAGCTATTGGTGATCCATTCCATCAATCATGACATTCACTTTTCTTTCACCCAATGGTGAAGAAAATGGTTTCCAGGGGAAGAGAGACACACAGGCAAAACTGCAAGCCTGGGCTTCCTCCAGGACCACTGTAGACTGACCCATGTCCCATGCATTAATTCACTAGTACCTGATGGAACCTTATCCAAAGCCATTCTAAATTTAATAGCACAAACTTGCATGTTAATCATCTAAGCAGTTTTTTTTTTTTTAACAAAACAAAAGATACATAGGTACAGCCTCGTGTCAAGGTCACGTGGATCTAACAGAACAGAATCTCGGTTGCTGATCAGGTTACCACTCTACCTCACTTCTCCCATGGTTGATCTTTCCAAGCCTATCTGTGTGCACGTGGGGTGAGGGTGGGGGTAGGGGTCAGGTCTCCGAACACCTTGCTAACATTCCAGGTCAAAGACATTGGGTCTCCCAGTGTTGCTGCAAACAGAATTGAATTGCCCCTCCTCATCAGTGATAATCTCACAATGCCACAAGAAAGTCAACATCCAGATGCCAGTTAAGCATCCCGACAGCCTCTTGCAGTGCTGTGGCATTAAGAGATCAGGAGGAAAGTCTTTGGGAAATGTAACCAAGAGAGCATTTCACTCAACACTCCCCCTGAATGTCACCTTGTCAAATGTTGAAGCTCACCATGAAACAACAGCTGTGTGGAGAAGAATTCAGCCAAGAGATAAATAAATCAATAAAGAAAGAGCCTCAAATAAATACACCTGGGACATGTTAGTTGCTGAAGGCTTCCCTGACCACAATGTAATCTTGTATTTTTACAGACATGTTTCCTATGTCATACAAGAAGACATGAGCATCACCCATGTCCACAACAGGAACAACTTAACATATTCACACTTTACTGCTTTGGTTTCACTGCTCAGGACTAAGAGACTTTTCCCAGTGGCAAATAAGCTTTGGTTTGAGCTACGCATTAGTTGATCTGAATTTTTCACTGTTTGTCTTCAAATCCATGTGATACCTGGGATCAAATAAATAATCCCTTTCTTGAGAAATTATCAAAACTCCAAAGGCAAGTATAAATTGGAGATGCAGGTAACAATTGAGAACACAGTATGGATGACACATATGTGTGAGCACACCAATAATTTGTATGCTTACCTAAAAGAAGTTAATTTTTTAAAAGTTCCAATTAGACACTGATTATTTTCCTGGCAAGATACATTTACCGAGCTTTTAGCTTTAGTAGTTGAATAAGTCAGATTAAAAATTATATTAACTGTGTCTTTCAGATAATTTTATGGGAGAAAATAAATCCATGTGACTGCTTACCTTGGTAATTGCCTGATTTAATGAAAAAGGTTACAATGGAAACTCGGGGTTTTCTGTGGCTCTCTCTTTTTGGAACCACTAACCTGATTAGCTATCAAATTAAAAACTTTTAATAGTGAACATCTGAGTATTATTTTAAAAGATCCCACCTGTTTATCCTATGTATTTATTCAGAGTTGCATACTATGCAGGCCAGTAAGATTATACTGGTTGGGTAAAAGTGCTTGCCACAAGCCTAACGACCTGCATTCAGTCCTCTAAACACTACCCGTGCTGTCCTCTGACATCGTTTTGTGTTCTGTGGCACTCATCCCTGCCTCCAACACTCAAAATAAATAGGTAAGTACAATGCAATGTATTTTAGAAGGATGTGATAACACACAGTGTTGTTTAGTAGAGGGTGAACAAAGACATACATGCATATCTGAAGCTTGCCTATAAGAAAGGAAAGAAGCTGCTCTGAACCAAAGGAAACAACAGAACTATGGTAAATGAACCCCTATCTAACTATGGTTCATGTTGCAGGATCCAAAATCCTGTCCAGTGAGGCAGTTCTCCATGAAGCAAGGGTACCGTCTTCTGCTCAGTTTAAGGTGTTTCAGAAACCAAACTGGATATATCAACAGCCACTCAGAAACTGATGGAAGCATCTGTTGATATTGGCTTCCACACAGACATGCACCTGAGTGGGTGTGTACCTGCACATATAAATGGACATTATCAGACATGTACACACATCTACACACAAATAAATGAAATAAAAGTAGTATCAATTATTTAGGGAGAACCTTAAGAACTGGGCCTAGAATAATAAGCCAAAGCTTGAGCATACACTCACACCACACACACACACATACACACACACACACACATGCACACACACACAAATGTGCTCAAAGATGTTCATAAAACAGGCTAGAGAGATGATGGCTCCATGGTTAAGAATTCTTGCTGCTCTGGCAGAGGACCGGAGTTTGTTTATGAGCATCTACCTTGAGTTGCTCACAACAGCCTGTAATACCAGCTCCAGGGCATCTGTCACCCTCACAGGCACCTCTACTCATGTACATGGACCAAATTAAAAATTTTATCTCAGTCTAGTTTATATTATTTATGATTTATTAAAGCTTGCCTGAGGATTCAAAAAGCAAAGTTAGCCTCAAGCTATAGAGATCAGGCAGTGGTGATACACACCTTTAATCCCAGCATTCAGAAGCTAGGAGGTAGTGGTACACACCTTTAATCTTAGGACTCAGGATTAAGAGGTAGATGGATCTCTGTGAGTCCAAGACCACCCAGATCTACATAAGATTGATCCAGTCACAAAAATGATCTCAGCACCTGGGACCACACGCCTTTCATGCCAGCACTAGAGGAGTATGAAAGATAGGAGCAGGGTCTTCAGTAGTCAGTATCAGGCATTCATTCTCTAGCCACACTGAGGGGAGGCCTCAGTCTGAGGCTTGGGAGAGCTAGAGGATCAGCCATTTCAGTCTGAAGTAGAGTGAGAGATAGCGCCCAATGCTTTGCTTTTCTGATCTTCCGCTTGAAGCTTGAACTCCAATATCTGTCTCTAGGTCTTTTATTTTTCATGTTATATATAACTTTTTGAATGTTGGAAAGCAAGTTGAATATTCAATCAAAGGCAGAAGAGTAATGCATTACAGTAAACTCATAGTTGAGAAGGTTACACACCTATCAACACTAGTGCTCAGGGGCTAGGAGAGATAACTGCATGGGTTAAAGGGCTTACTACACAAGCATAAGGACCTGAGTTTGGATCCCCAGCTCCCAAGTGAAATCCAGCTATGACAGTGCATATCTGTAACTCCAGGTCTTGGGAAAACGGGTAAAGAGAGAAGGAACCCCAGGGCAGACTGGTTGAAATGGTTTAATGAAAGAATAAAAAAAATAAGATAGGGAACAATTAAAGAAGACACTTAACATTGATCTTTGTCTTCTGCATGTATGTGCATGGGTTTATGCACATGCAGTTCATAAGCACACACACACACACACACACACACACACACACACACACACACACACACGTTGACTTATCATGATAATGTATCCAAAATATTTGGTGGAATATACAAGAGACAAAGTTCTCTGCACATTAGGACCCTAATTCTGTAAAAATATACAAACAAAAAACACTGAATGGAAAAAAAAACTCTCATAGTCATGGTGTTGCTAATAACAATGTGCAATATTAATTTTGCTATAATTTTCTCATATTTTTTAAAAAATTTATAGGAAGCATATATGACAAAGAAAAACAAATACATAAGGGAAAAAAATACCTGGGCAGAGTGTCTCTCCTGCTGAGTAGACAAACCTCAACAGACAATGAGAAGTAACTGCTTCAAGCCTGGAATCCTAGCCTTTCCAGGCAGCTCCAAGATTTTTAGACCACATTTCCAACATTGTAAGAGAGGTATTGTTGAGTGGCCCATGGCCTTAGCATATTTACAATATGGCATAATAAATCTGTTTTTTTAAGTAGTTATTCCCTCAAAGAACTCAGGTAACAGTTTTTAAAAGGTAGGGTCTGATTCACAACTCATGCAATTTATTCTTTGGTCCAACAATGAGCATTCAAATGTATTTTAGTGCATGCACTCTACACCATAGAAACTCTGTGTTTCATCCATTGTTTCACCATGAGTTGAGTACAGAGAGCTCAGACATGAAATTACAGCCCTTTCCTTCCCTGTTATAGGAGATATTTCTATGCACATTATGAAGTGTGGGAAATGTGAGCTCTTTCTGGAAGCACTTCTTTAACTTCTACAAAGTACCAGAATTCATTATTTCCACATCATCTTCAGCTAAGTTTAAAAGGCTTTTTGACTCATTAACTAGGTTGACTAAGTTAACCCCTAATACTCCTCACCTGGAAATCTGTAGCACAAGGGGAAAAACTAAAACAAGAATAATAAGCTGTAATAATAAGTCTTTACTCCAAAGCCACCCGAGCCCTGCCACCACGTGGGCACTTCCTGCCAGGTTGCCCGAGTTCCGCCCACCACCACGTTATGGTCCCAATTAACAAGAGAGACTTATATTAGGCACAAATGCTGCTTGGCCAATGACTAGGATTTCTTATCTGCTAGCTCAGTCTTAATTATCATAAATCTATATTTTTATAAGATTTATCTTATCGGATGCCAGCGGAAGTGTCCTGTCTTCCCTGGCTCACATGGTGACTCTGAGCTTTCTCCTACCTTTCCCACAATCCTCCTTGACTCCTAGTCCCAACTATCTTGTTTTCCTATTAGCCAACTACGTTATCAACCAATAAGACAATCATATACACAGAAGGACCTACCCCATCAATAAGCATTTTAGAAGCAAAGGCAGGATGAATTAGGTGAACTGAAAGGCAGGCCAGGCTCCACAGGAAAGAAAGTCACTTTGTGTTTTCTTTGGGTCATATGTTGGAAGGTGTGTGTGTGTGTGAGAGAGAGAGAGAGAGAGAGAGAGAGAGAGAGAGAGAGAGAGAGAGAGGGAGGGAGGGAGGGAGGAGGGGGAGGGAGGGAGGGAGGGAGGGAGGGAGAGAGAGAGAGAAGCTATTGACTCATCTCAGTCATCTCCCTAAGATAGATGCTATTCAGCGCAGGAGTAGATCTCAAGAAACTTTGTAGTAGGCACACTAGGGAGATGTATTAGCTGGCAGGGTGAGTAAATGCCAGTGTGGCAGCATGCACTTGTCATCCCAGGACCATGAGGCAGAGACAGGAGGATCCCTGTGACTCACTGGCTCACCAGTTAGCTAACTGATGAGCTCCAGCCTCATGAAAGGCCACATCTCAAACGTTGCAGTTGGCATTCCTGAGGATGCCACCTGAGGCTGCCATCCAACCTCTACATCACGCACACATGAGCACATGCTCCTGCACACACATGGACATGCACACACAAATACACACATAACTTTAAGCAAAACACTACAGAATAGTAAAACATTTTCAGAGACACTTTGACTTTACTTTCTATGCATCTGTTGTCCTAGGGATGAAGGGTCTGACCAAATTTCTCAAGTATTTTCAATGAGGCCAACTCTTATGCAGCACCTGGTTCCTGTTATGCTTCAATTCCCATAGCTACCTTATTGGATGCTTACTAATTTCTTCAGGTTTTTTTTTCATGATAAAGAAACATTCAGAATCTAAGTGACATGTCTGAAGTAAATAATGGGATTGATGGCTCTAGCAGAGTCCTCTAATATGGTACCCAAGCAGACTCTCCACTTTAACTGCGCTCTCTCAATATTAGACACTCCCATAACCTCCGTACTTCTAATTATGCCATACCAAGCTATTAAGAGCAAGGTACCCACTCACAATGAACTCAGCACAGCTCTGTAGCACTAGGAGACAAACCTGGAATAGGATAGCAGGACTTCAGAACAGAGACTACCTACAGAGTTCTGAGCCAATTTCTTCTGCCATTGTAGGGAGACACTGTAACCATGCCTCCTAAGGGCTGGCTACAGGTGTGCCTGACCACGCCTGTCAGGGCGTGGTTAAGGTGAGGTCAGGATGACATGTATTAGGTTCTTAAGGGGCTGCAGGCACATGGGAGCCATCTCTCTGGCCTGGCTGCCTTGCTGCCCCTGGCACACTTTGTCTTGCGTTTGGCTGGTGTTTATCTGAATAAAGATATCTTAACCATATGGACTAAGGATAGGCTCTTGTTATATGCCATTACTATACAGATTCAAAATAACCCAGCCTGGAGAGATAACTCAGCAGTTAGGCATGCTTGCTGCTCTTCCAGAGGACCCATGTTCAGTTCCTGGCACCCACATTAGGCAGCTCACAACTGCCTGTAATTCTAGCTCCAATGTATCCCTACCTCTCTTCTCACCTCTGCAGCTACCTCCAGATGCGTACACACACACACACACACACACACACACACACACACACACACACAGAGAGAGAGAGAGAGAGAGAGAAATAAATTTTAAAATAAAAATAAACTAAAATAGCCCAATCCTGATAGGAGATGTGAGATTATATATATATATATATATATATATATATATATATATATATATATCGAGCACAGAACCCAGAACCCAGGGAAGAGCTAGGATTCCTGGTCAGCCCAGTTTTCTTCTATAGCATCAGCCATGGGTATCCCTATCCATATAGGAAAGGGATTATTGCAATGTTATCAATTCACACAGATGATTGGCAATGCTGCTCCAACACCGGGTGCACCTCTTCCCAATTATGCGCTCTAGACAACCTATTATTTCTTAGCCTTGGTTTCCTTGACAATTACGTGAAACTAACAACAGGGCCACCTAAGTTTAGCTGCAGGTTACCCAGTGATAACCACAAGCACAGAATAGATGCCACACGTTCTAATTATTACCATTAGCAGGGTCCAAATAACAGAATTGAAAATTTCACATTGATGGTTAAAGGTAGAGACAATATCCTACCACGGAGAGAGTTTGCTTCCCTCTTTTTCAGAGGCAACACTTGATAGCCTCAGGCATGAAGGAAAGCTACAGTTGTAGGCAGTTAGTTCCAGAATGAAGAAGCCACCTTTGTAAACGAAAGTACCTTGTTTTGATAGTCAAAAGAAAAAGCCACAATCCTTCGAAAACTTGCCCCTCTTCATCAGAGCCTTACCTCACTTAAAGTTTGACCACGCCTCTACACATCGAAGCTCCTCCTCCTTCACCAGTCCTCACTGATTTGTCCAGAAAGGTTTTCTGTAGATTTTAGTTCTCTTGCCCCTGGCACCTGCTTCATGCACACTTTGTGATTTGGGGGGAAGTGGAGGGGCCTGAACCATACCAGTTGCCTAACACCTGAGTTTGCATTTTGTAGCCCTGCTTCTCTTGTGCTCCAAAGTCACTTTTGAAAAACATAAATGAGATCAAATCGCTCCTCCTATTAAAGGCTGCATGATTTCTCCTCTGCAATAGAATATATTCCAAACCCCCAGCTCACCATCACCTCCTCCGCTGTGCTACCCTGTCATCTCATAACTAGGTGCTCTTGAACATAACCTTTCTTTCTACACAGAATGCCTAGTGGCTTCTCCAGAATGCCAACCACCCACTGGGACCCAGTCCAAATGTGTACTCTCTGGCAGACTCTTCTAGATTCCTTCCACTCTCCCATTTCTTGGCTCCCACTGCATTAAATGTCCGCCACGCTGAAGCACTAGCATTTATTTTCTTCTAGAATCTTTTCTGGGAAGTATAGGACCTCGTGTTTGTTTGATTAGCTCCTAGCACGGAGTCTGCATAGCATACAGTAGGTGCTTAATAAATAGCGGTTCATTGGACTGGCATAGAGAATTAAAGAAGTGGGAAAATGCAACCTTGATCATTGTCAAAGTTGGACTCGATAAAAAGAACGCCAGTCCCTGCAATACACCTGACAATCTGCAAACAGTTATGCAAGTGTGATGAGTACTTGCAAATGAGAAAGCTCTCGAGTTCCCACTTCTGGTAAATGTCCCTTGCTAGGGAAAGCTGCATTCTCCCAGTGGCTTGCGAAGGACATGCACACACTAAGCATTTTCTGAGATCTTCAGTCTGGTCACTTTAGTTGAGGACAGACACTTCTCCCTCCCCATATCAGTAAACGCCGATTCCATTCGCAGTGGACAGCTCCCATTTCTGACTATGTGAGCTCAGTGACTGGCCATATGTGGTGTGAGAGCTCTGTAAGGCTAAAAAGAAATCAATGTGGATATTGAGAAGCTGCGGAGTGTTCAGTCCTGCAACCCACAGCCCATGCTGGCCTGCTCTTCACTCATCCTACCTACTTACTGTCCATGCCCATCTTCATGATATGCTGGAACCCAGATCCTGGCCAGCAAGAGCTACCCCATGGCCACCACTCCCTTGTACTGTATTTTAAAATTACTGTAATTAAGGACAATGAGGGTGTGAAAAATAAGTTTGTGTTATAAAATGCCTCACCTTTCCTAAAGTCTTTCTATACACGGATTCTGGCTAAGGAATGCTTGCACATCCTGTCATTTCCATCCATGGGAAATCAGGACTGCGTAATTACAGACAAACAACTAACGTTTTAGTTGTTTTTGCTATAGCAAGATTTTAAAACGTAGCTTTGGCAGTGGGTATAATAGCCCTCTGCTGTCCACTTCAACCCCAGCATAAGAAAAAGAAGCCTGTAGTCTGCTCAAATCCATCTCGGAAAATAAAGAAAAGAAAGGAAAAGAAAAGAAAAGAAAAGAAAAAGACAGCAAGGCCTTGGGGGAATAAATCATTAACCAAAAGTTAAACCGAGGCACCCTGGAAACCAATGAGATCCAGTGGGAGCCAAGAGGGATCAGGCGGCTACGACTGCCCTGTCCCCTCTGATGACTTCTGGAGAGAAGAACCCGACAGGCACGACGAACCCGGCACACCGCGCTCCCGTCCATGTCACTTTTCAAACTTGAAGTTATTTTTAGATGACCCAAGCCGACTAAGCCCAGGCAGGACAATTCTCAGCCCGCTGTGCCCAAAAGCCCCTTTCTCCCTCCCTAACAAATTTGGCCAAGCTTGGGAAGACAGGGGTCTCATTTTCTCTTTTGCTCTCTGAGCTGTTGGTCTCCCCCAATTCCCTCTCTAAGCCCAAATCTCGGGGTCATTGGAGTTACTCTGAAGCTTCAAATCCTATGCACCTGCTGCTGCACCTGGGAAGGTGGACCCTTGGCCGGTAGGCATGGGGAGGGGGCTCTTGGAGATGAGCGCCTCCTAGAGGGGATCATGGGAGACCTGTCCCCAGAGATGCTTCGGGGACTGACCACTAGATCTCTCCAGCTGCTCCAGCCTTGCCCCCAAACCCCGCGGTGCTTGATTCCCACTGCCCAGGTCCCCTGGAACCCAGGCGTTCAGCCCTGGTGGGACAGGGTACAGGGGCGATAGGGCCTGCGCCGTTACGTAACCGACCTGCAGGGCGTCTTCGATGCGCCGCGGTGGCGGCGGTGACAGTGGCGGCTGACGGGGGTCCTTGGGGCGCAAGGCTGCGGGCGCGGCTCTGCCTGCTCACCTGACGGCGGGGCGAGCGCGGTGCCCGCTGGCCTGGGCGTGGGGCGGTGCGCACTGCGCGCCGCCTCCCGCTCTCCGGGTCGCGGGGTCACCCGAGCTGTGCCTCCTGCCGGTGCTCCCGCAACCGCCGCCGCTGTCACACGGGACAAAGCGGCTCCGGGGAGGGGCCGAGCCGGCGGCTCTCGCCCTAGCCAGTGGAGATGGGCGCGTCCCCAGCTCCGACTCATTGGGCCAACCTCCAATCAGACCCCAGGGAAGCCAAAGCCCCTGCCTGGCCTCCTCTGGTCGCCTCCCTCCTGACCAGGCGCCCTTCTGGGTCTCCCACCCACCTTCACCTCCTGGGCTCCCACCCTGCGCTCAGCTGCACAACCCTCTACAGATCGCGGGGCGAGCTCGACACTTTGCAGGAATCTGACACAGAAGCCTGTCCCCAAAGGCAATGCCTGTCCAAGAAGAGACTCCCGGGTCACTGCCCGAGTGAGGGCCTTTTTTGAGGGTCAAGGTGGGGCGGGCCGGGTGGGGGTCGCTCCTAGAGCTAAGCATCTGCATACAAGAACAAAAATAAATGGGCAGCTAAGGAACTGTGGTGGACAGGACTGGGGGATTGTTTTCTTACAGGTCGACCTCTGGCTAGCTATCTGGGGAACTGTCTGGAAGCCACTCTTGAGTGCTCAAGAGCGTCTATGCTTGGCGGGTGCTGGCGCCCTCTGGCTGGGGCCGTGCGTGCGCCCTTGCCCACATCACTGAAAGTGCCCTAAACCGGCTTTATAGTTTTGCCAAGGCAGGACTCAGCCATCAGACAGAGGACTTGGGCTTTCCAGGACTCCTACTAGGTCAAGTATAAGGAAGCCCGTGGCTAGTGGTGGCACAGATGGGAACAGGACTGAATCTCATGGCAAAAGAACATCAATTACACGAAAAGATTAGAGTATGGAGACCATGGAGACTGAAAAATAATCCGAAAGAGGAGAGAATCGCAGATAGAAATGAGTCCTGTGTCGCCGGGCGTTGGTGGCGCAGGCCTTTAATCCCAGCACTTGGGAGACAGAAGCAGGCGAATCTCTGTGAGTTCGAGGCCAGCCTGGTCTCCAGAGCTAGTGCTAGGATAGGCTACAAACCTACACAGAGAAACCCTGTCTCGAAAAACAAACAAACAAACAAAAAAGAGTCCTGTGTCATGTCGCCTTTCTCGTTGTTATATACTCGGGCCTTTTCTTGTATTTAGAATCCACTTCATTGGTTTTTAATAACAGTATTAAAACTGTCTCCCTCTCCCTCGCCCCCCCCCATGTGTGTGTTTGTGATGGTTTGGCTCTTCTAGATGCTTAATATGCATTAATAAAAACTCAGAATTAAATAAACACCTCAGAGTTGACAATGTCCTTCGACTTCATCATCTTCTGGACACATGCATCCTAAGTGTTTGTTAATTTGGATGAATTACCATTTGGGAGAGAATACTTTTGAAAGAACATTCTTATATCAAGCAAAAAAAAAATCTCTAGAATTTTCCCTCATAGACCATAGCTCACATTTGAAAGTGGTCATAGAGACCGAGCTCAGTTCCTCATCCCACAGACTGTTTTTGAAATATCGGAAGGTAGCTCTATCATGTCTAACTCACCCTGCACAATGAAAGAAATGTGCTTTTCTACTTTTCCAAAATTTCTACAAAAAATATATTCTGTAATCAAAGATTTCATTTCATGTAAATATATAGTCACAGAAATAAACCTCATTGTGATCAAAATCAACACACTGGTAATTCTAGGAACCACTGCAGTGAAATTTTGTTGAAAGAGCTGAAAATGTGTTACGTGAAAAGAGAAAACTCAGGATGAGTTAGACACAATAGCTACCTTGTTTGAGACAGGGTACCTGTTATTCCCGTGTGGGCCAGGCTAGCCGAGTTTCCTGGGCTTTTTCTTGACTCTGTGCCCAGCCCCCATCTCACTGTAGGAGTAGTGGGATTCCAGGTGCATTCAGCCTGGCTTTAAGTGGTTTCTGGAGCTTCAAACCCGGTCATCTTGCATATGCAGCTCAATGCTTTACACACTGAGCCATCTCCCCAGCCTGAAAAGACACAATTTTAATGACTGGTTTGAAGGAGATCATACATGCAAAAGCATTTAGCTCTTTGGCTGGTACACAGTGGCATTAAATATGTGTTCACTGTTAAAAAAATCAGTATGGCCATTTCCCTACCACCTGGATACAGGTAATTTTACTTTTCTAGACAGAAAGACTCTTTCCTTAAGTTTTCATACCCACATATTTCTCCTTTTTCTATAGAAGTAAAGTCTTCATTGGTCATTTTGTGTATTACATTGGAATGTAAATATCAAGAAACCAAACTTACCTTCATTTGGTTCATTTTCAAGAAAGATATATATTATCACCAGGAAAGTAGATGGTAATAATTAGAGGAAAATAATTTGTGGGGGCTGATTTTGAATATATTTTGGGGAGCAGGAATAAGGCTCATAGGTGGCTAACATAAACGGTGATAGTAAGACCATGTTCTATCTGTTAACATTTAGTGAGTACAGTTGATATGCCAGTCTCTGTGAAAATCAGTTTGTATTTATGAATTTATTAAACTCTCCCTGAAACCCTAGTAGGTAGATACAAAATATTAACACATAGAAATCACAGAAATAGGGTCAGTGGGACAGCTCAGTAGGTTAGGGTGCTTGGGGCCAAGCCTGAGGATTTGAGTTTGAACTCCAGAACCCACAAAATAAAGGAAGAAAACCAACTTTAACAGTCCTCATCTAGCGTGCATATCTGGATCATGGCATGCACAAGTGCACACACATACACCCAGATGGACACTAGATAAACAAAATGTAAGGAAGAAGGTAGAGAGGGAGGGAAGGGAGGGAAGGAGGGAGGGAAGCTGAGAGGGAGGCAGGGAGGAAAGGAAGATTAGATGAAGACTTTACCAAGATAACAAGTGCAATAGCTAAATCCAAATGCAGACACTGGGCATAGACCTCCACTAGACAAGAGTGGCCCTTGATACTCATTACATTATGACTATAAGCCTCTTTTGACATCTAAGGATTCTAATTTGATTGAAATTCCTATTCTATTTTTATTTTGAGACTAGATCACTATGGTTGCTGAGACTGGCTTGACTCCCAAGACAGCTTGATGTTAAATGTCTCTATAATTACCTATTGAGCAAGATTAGCTTTAATGAACCTGGATGATTAAACTCAACAGTGTTTGGTAACATTACTTTCATAGGTAAATATTTTTCTCATGTCAATATATGATCCCAACATTTAAATTTTTTAAATTAAGGCAAATTTATGTAACAAAATTCACTACTTTATTCACGTCAAAGTGAACAATTTAGTGGAATTTTGATACATATAGAGTAAGTGCACACACACACACACACACACACACACACACACACACACACACACACACACACATTATTATCTAAATCTAGAAAATTTTAACCACAGGGGAAAACTTCATACCCATTATGTAGTCACCTTCAATTCTCTATCTATACACCAATGTGTTGGGAAACACTTGTCTGACTTCTATCTCTTTGGTCTTGCCTGTGTGGACAATTCATGTAAATGAATTCATAGAATATGTGACCTCCTGCATGGTATCTTTCACTCGACATGATGTTTTCAAGGTCTATCTTCACCGTAGTATTTACCAGCACCCCATTCCTTTCTGCTAAAGGCCACAACCTGGTGGCCTTTACTGCCAGAGTCTACAAAACACTTTTAAAAGATTCATACTCATTCTTTTCAAAAGATCACAACATTTTTTTATTTGGTTTTTCGAGACAGGGTTTCTCTGTGTAGGTTTGTAGCCTATCCTGGCACTCGCTCTAGAGACCAGGCTGGCCTGGAACTCACAGAGATCTGCCTGCCTCTGCCTCCCGAATGCTGGAATTAAAGGCGTACGCCACCAATGCCTGACCACAACATTTTCAAATAGAAAAAGAAACTCATTCTCTGAGGAGAGAACTATCTTGGGTACTCAAATCACTTAAGAACACACACACAAAAGGAAGGGACAGAACAATATCCATGATGGAGAGGGATGAGGAGACCCTCAAGGGACCACTACCCAACAGAAATCAACAACACATTGAAAACAGCATTCACCACAGACAGGTGGCCTTTCCCCTGGGGGTAGGACAGCACATGTAAATATGATCACCACATTAACATAATAAAAGACAGAACCAACCGATTAGCCATAGGTTTTACTAGATTTTAATAAATCCAGGGAAAATATGTGACAAAATTCAGTATCTTTTCATGATAAAAGAAAATCTCTCAAAATTAAACACAGAAGGAATGAGTCTCAACACAGTAAAAGCACTATTAACAAATCCACACCTAGCACCATAGTGAACAAAGAATAGTAGGAAGCCTTCCTCAAATATATGGAATAAGATAAGGATGCCCACTTTTGCCATTTCTATTCTGCATAGCACTGGAAGGGCAATTGGGTGAAAAGGAAACTTTAGAATTAGTTTGTTAAACTATATAAAATAACCTATTTGGTTGGGATTTTGTTGGGGGATTACATTAAATCTATAGATCAAGTTGGGAAGAACTGATTTTGTGTATGTGTGTGTGTGTGTGTGTGTGTGTGTGTGTGTGTGTAGCTGTGATTGTGAGTGTGCATGCTCACATGATGCCAAGCCAGAGGCTTATATAAAGCCCTGTCCTCAATGTCTTTCTATATTACATATTGAGGTAGGTCTAAATCTCTAGCAAATTTGTATGGACTCTAGGGAGCCAACCTCCAGTCTTCACACTTGAACCACAGGTATTTTACCTGTTGAGCCATTTCTACAGGCCACACCCAAAGAACTTCACCCCCCTTCATTCATGCTCTCTCCATGAGCATGAATCCCCATTGCCTAGTTCTTAGGTTGTTTTCAACATAAGTTTATAGATTTTTCTCATTTAAAACAATGTATATATTATATTAGACATACCTATTGGATTTTGTATTTTGGCTTAAAGAGTCTGGTGTAGTTGCCTGTCTGATAGACAGTACACAGCATCTTCTCCTAGTCTGAGAATTTTCTTTTGTTCTTCTTGACTCTGTCTTGACTACTAAGTACCAAAGTATTTAGTTTTGACAAAGTACAAATCAACCATTTTCTTTAGTTTGTACTTCAGTCTTAACATTTCTATGGCAGTATTCTTCTGCAGTGTTTCTCCATGGCCATTGCAAAGATTTTAGATATTCAAATAACTTTAAATGTTTGACCCTTCCCCATGTTGGGGATGGGTTGTACATCTCTCTGTGTGTCCATATGTGCACATAGGAGCTTGGGTAACATATCTGGGTATGTTCTAATTTTTCCCTCTTTTTCCCTCCCAAGTGCAGGGATTAAAGACATGCGCCTCCATGCCTGGTAAGTATGTTCTACTTTCTGGTGAATAATATTCTGGTCAATCCTTGGATCAGCCATTTCTTCAAGAGGCTCTGTTTTGCTGTTGTTTTAACTTAGTGAAGGATGGTAATTAGAAGCCAAAACCTGGGTGTTAGATTTTGTGGCTTAGGCTGTTAGGGTGTTCTATTCCAAAGCCTTATTGGTAAAAGGGCTGAGAGTGTCCGTGTGTGTACAAATCTGCAGTTACATACCAACATTCCAATTTGGATCTTTATTTCATCTATCACTATATAGTGAAAACATGAGCTTGCAACCATTCTGTGTTTATAATCCCACAGCCTTGAGTCCTCATACATCTTTCCCTTCTCATGTATACACTCCCTTTCTCTGACAGTGAGAACGATTGGCCCCATTATCCACCATGGACTGGTTTATTTGTTCACGCTTCTGCAGTACTCAACCTTGGTGCTCTCTTTGTAAGGCTCTCAACACCAAGATCATTCTTAGTCAGATGGCCTCTCTAAATGTACCAAACTCAGTGAAGGAGAGGGAAAGGAGAAGGGAAGGAGAAGGAGGGGGAAGGGGAAAGGAGAGGAGAGAAGAAGATTGGGATGAAGAGAAAGATGAGAGAAAAGGAAAGGAGGGAAAGAGAGAAGAGAGTTATGGAGATTTAAGGAAATATTGAATATAATACAAATGCCCATTTGACAGGATAAAATGGAGCAGTTGCACCCTTTACTCTAAGCACTGCTCCTATGTTTTCTCCTTAAGTGCCTGACTGTTCCGTTGTTAAAAGACTAGGTAATACATGTTGAATTTACTATTCACAACAGTCTTTGTACTTTTCAGATATTTTATTCTTGAACACTATGTCACTCAAAAATTAACTTTACAATCTCTTTGTGTATAGTCAGATTCTTATGTTCAAATTATAAGAATGAGCCCATGATGCTATGTGCTATGTGCTGTGTCAGATCTCAAATTTTGCATTCAGTGTGACCAATACCTCTTATCCTATGTGGATTTTATCTAAAAACTTGTAACACTGAGTTAGATGAAAGCCTGAAGGCCACCAGCAACTATACTCAGCTTATACTCAGCTATCTTTCTTACAAAGTTGAAGAGCACCTGCCTAGGGATTGTACCACCCACAGTGGGCTAGGCCCACTGATCAAACTTGGGCCCTTCTTGTTTACACTTCACTGGCTGAGCCCTCTTCTCAGTCCCACTCACTGTCCCCATAAAACTTGGTGTCTCTTTACAGTGTCCATTACATCATATTATTTGAAACCATCACAGAGATGAAGCTAGCAACTCACCCTACTATTATACTTCAGATTAATGTCTGGAACCCAACATGAGGAAGCACTGAGCGTGGAGTGCAGAGGCAAGGAGGAACAGAATCAGGAACAAGGTGGCTGATCCTCCAGGAAACTTTTGATTGCTGTCAACTGCTCTAGTAACTTCCCTGGAAATAATGAATGAAAGAAAACACATACTCCCTGTAAGACAGATAGATGACAGATAGATAGATAGATAGATAGATAGATAGATAGATAGATAGATCGATCAGAGGGACAAGTGTGTTACTAACAACTCACGAAATTTCTAGTGTGTATCCACCAACCAAAGACAGAAGAGATTGCCCTGATTAGCCCTAACTGTCCATTTAACACAGACTACAGTCATCTAAGAAGGAGGTCTCAATCTGAGGACTTCTCAGATCAGCCTGGCCATGTCTGTGAGGACTGTCTTAATTGTTAATTATATAGGAGGGCCTAGCCCACTGTGGGTGGTGTTCTCAGCACATAGTAGGTGCTATTCAACTTTGTAAGAAAGATAGCTGAGGATAAGCCGACCTGTAAGTCAGACAACAAGCAGCATTCCTCCATGGTTTCTGCTTCAAGTTTCTGCTCTGACATCCCTTGGTGACATACTGCAACGTGTGAGCTGAAATGAACCCTTTTCTCTTACTTTTGGTCTGAGGATTTTATCACAGCCATAGAGATGAAACTAGAATGTGGATGAGTTGGATTTCCTGCCCATTGTCTGTCGTCAGAGGAAACATGCAAGGGACGCAGCCAGGCATCATGGCCAGAGAACATCAGGAAGGACACCAGGCACTTGGACTCATCTTAAGTGATGTGGGGGAGAGGAGACTGCAGGTACTGCTCTGCTCCAGATTGAACACTGGAGAACAGAGGGCTCATCCTTTGTTAATAAATACTATCTACATTGCAAGAAGGTAGACGCAAAACTGAAGTTATTTTTACCTTCATAAAAAGCCATAGCCATTTGGGGTTTTATCTGTAAATTCTACCTGCCAGAGCATTTTTTACTCTTTCATGATTTTTCCACATCCTAACTTCCTCCCTTCCTCCTCCACCGCTTCTTTTTCATCCTCCTCTTCCTCTCCTTCTCCTCCTCTTTTTCCAATTTCCCACTCCTTCCCCCTCCCCATCTGCCTCTCCTTCCTTTCTCCTCTACTCCTTCCCCATTCCTCTTCCTCCCTATCTCTTCCCCTCCTGATGCAGCAGTAAGAACCTTCCCCTCCTTAGGACTCTCACTCATCCCTGTGGAACAGGGCACCCAGATCATTCTTCAGACAGCAGAGGAAAACTGGCTGTCTCTGATTTCTGTTTTTCCATTTGCTGCCTCGTGCCATGCCCAAAATAGTCACACCAGCCTCTGCAGTGTCCCTATGCTCACGACATCGGGATGAAAGCCACTGGTGCTCATATTGGATCTGACTTGGCTCTAGAGTGGACTCCAGAACATGTAAAGTTGTATGGTTAACATGCCAGTAGAATGACAAAGCCAGAAACAGATCAGCACTCTGATTGATCTGTGCCTCCTTCATGAAACAAATGCATAAGGAACCACAGCTCAGCAGTTGTTTCATAAGCTCAAGTGTGTGAAAGTCCTGGTTTGCCCAAGAGGAAAACCCACAAAACCCAGAGACATGTGAGATTTGCCCTTTACTTTACCAATTATATCTCCCATTTTATTGTATTTCAAGATTTGTTTTTAGTTTTGATTATATGTAAGGTGCCGTCTGTGTGGGGTTATGCACATAAAAGCAGGAGCCAGCAAAGGCCAGAGGTGTCATATCCTCCAGAGCTGGAGTTAAAGGTGGTTGTGAGCTGCCTGTAGTCAGTGTTGGGAAAGCAAGGGCAACAAGCACCCCCAACCTGAGTCATCTCTCCAGACCATGTTACTGTATATCTTAATGTCTGCAAAGAAAACTTAATGCATTGAGGGTTGGGAGTATAAATGTTCAGACACCAGTGGAAGATTCCAGGTGTGATCAGAGAGCAGCAAGTCAGCCGTGACGTTGTCTACCAGAAAGATCTGGGTGACACGATTGAATATCCACAGATTCCTATGAGTCAATGTTATAGGTGAGTGTGTAAAGGAGATGGACAGTCTATTGGGGCCATCACACCTGGCCAGGCATGAATAAGAAGGACCTGGTGACACTGATTCTGACTAACCACTTCAGCTAAGGTGCTTCTGGGCGCTAGCAGGTCCTCCTAGTGGTTTTCTTCAAATGATGTCTGAAGTTTAATGGGGCTGGCAGCCACTGTTCATTCTGACTCTCCTTTGGTTTCTCCCTGATCCTGGTTCATCCTTCCTTCTTTTTAAAAGAGGTGTAGTTTCACTACTTTTAATTGTATGCATGCATGTGTGTTTGTATGGAATACGTGCATATGAGTGCAGACACTCACAGAGGTCAGAGGTACCAGAGCCCTCCTGAGCTGGAGGTATAAGCTGCCTGCCTGATGTCGGTGCTGGGAACCACCCTGGGGTCCTCTGGAAGAGCAAACAGCCATCCCTCCACCCCCAAGGCCCCTGCTTTCAGGCTTCCACATTCAGAACTGCTCAATTAAACAGGAAGTTGCTAGAAATTCTATGGTTCATTCTTCATCAGCTGGCTCTCAGAACTTTGGCATGGGACCTAGAAATTTGCTTATTTTCATGATGGTTACGGAAGAGCCTACTGCATGCTAAAGTTGGAAGCCACTCCCCTAAGCACTTTACTTTATCAACACTGCTAATGTCCGTGGCAATCCTCCAAGGTGGGTACTCAGTAAAGATCAGCACTGCAGATCTTTACAACAGCCCTGCAAGGTAGGCACTCAGTATAGTGCCTTATCTATACCTCCACTACTGTAATTCCCAATTGCTCTCCAAGGTAGAAACTCAGCTTGTTCCAACTTTCTTACTGCCAAAACTAAGACATAAAAAGGCTAAGCCATTTGGTAGAAGTCCTGAAGTTGTAAGTTGTTTAAATCCAGGCTCTCTGGCTCCAGAGCATGGCCACACTGCAGTGCCATGGCTCACTGTTCTATAAACTCAACTGTGAAGCCTCTGTCACCCCTGACCCCCAGACCCCACTAGTTGCTACCAGGAACTCTGTGTGCCATGTGTCTTCATACAACACATGTGACTTCTTGTCTCCCTGTCTTCAGATCCTGTGCCACAAACAGCTTTGGTATATAATGAAAGAACAAATAAATGAGCTGGTCTGGGAACTAATGAATACCTTGACTCAAAACTGTCTCCATTACGACTTTATGGAGAGCTTTAAAACATACATAGATTATAAAGCCCTATTCCTTGCATACTCCATAAGACAGTCCAGAGACAGAGTCTCAGACTCTGTGTTTTTTCTTAAGTGAACGCAACGATGCAGAGATGGCTCAGTCAGTAATGTACTTGCTATGGAAGTATGGAGACTCACGCTGGATACCCAAACCCACATGGTAAGTAGAATATGCTTATAATGCCAGTGCTGGGGATACTCAGTCTCTTGGTGAGTTCCAGGCCAGTAAGAAACATTGCCTCAAAAACAGTCAAGGTGAACAGCACCTGAGGAACAGCAGTCAAGAGTGTCTTCCTCTCTCCAGCAGTCAAGAGTGTCTTCCTCTCTCCGAATGTATATGCGCATACACACACACACACACACACACACACACACACACACACACACACACACACACACACACACACACACACACAAAGGCAAAAAGAATAGCTTGGGTTTAAGACAAAGTTGTGTCAAGATCTGTGCACAGTGCCTTCATCAGCCCCGACCATTTCAGGCATATTGGTGAGACCAATTTGAGGGCATCCACAGAGTCTCTTTCCTTCTTTCAATCCTACATAGGACTGAAAATCTGCATAGCCAACTCTTCCTGAAAGAAATCTTGCAAATGCTTCAGATCTCAAGCACATTATATATTTTAAACAAAATACAGCTGTACATGGGAAGTCTCCCCCACCCCGAAGAACAGGCAGTCCTCAGCATATAAGTGGGTCATATTCCAAAAATGTATTTGTAAGTGGAGTTGTTTAGAGTTCAGAAAACACTTTCCCACAGAAGTAATATTAGAAAAGAGGGCTCCATTCCTTTGCCAAAGCACAAAACCTGATTTAGAACACTCTGAAATAGCCTTTCAGCTGGGCCACATGGATGGCCATGGGAAATCTGGGACCCACTTGACTTAGAACACAGGAATTATGGGAGCATGGAGACTTTGCAGGGAGACTGGGCTGTGACAGCCTCCAGGACATATGTTGTCTTGGCTCGAGATTCTCTGCCAACACACACACACACACACACACACACACACACACACACACACACACACGCACACTCCTGTTTTCCTTACAATAGTGCCTACCAATCAGGTTTGTTATAGAAGTCCAATGAGAACCTGGCCATAACCACTTTAAACAGTCTCTGTCAAGCTGTGGTATGTAACAGCTATTACTATCTTTACTTGGCTTGGTCAACCCATGTGTCACACATACACCAGAAGGCTCCCTACATCTGGGAAGACTCCAGAGCTCATGGATAGTGCAAGGACAGAATCAGGGTGCTGGAGACACTTCATTCTTATTCTCTAAGAGGAGATGTATTTCTCAAAAAGAGAACTTGGTGGTTTGTAGCTGGGAACTGGTTAGGAATACAACCATACAAGACATATGGTTATTGACGGTATATTTATTAAGGAGAACCACTAACATGAGAAGCCAATAACCAGATTGATGCTCCGAGAAGTCCTGTCTCAGCCACACTCTGAGACCCATCTGGAACCCCAAAAAGAGAGCGAGTGCCCCCTCTCTCAGCCCTTTATTCTCCACGCCCTGTGCACATCTGTGGCCATGCCCAAAAGGGTGTGGTTAGCTGCACAGGTGCACAAATCTCTCCCTACAGTTAGGGAATGTCAGGATGCATCCTGTCTTCCCCAACCAGGCTGAGCATTTCTAAGATCCCTGATAATGTGAGCATTTGCAAGATCAGAGAAGTTGTCTTCTCAAGCACACACACAAGATAGAGATTATGGCTGATCACCACTAAAGGTGTATGCCAGAGGACTGGCTTGCCTTCAGATTTCAAAAGGAGGGCAGAGTTTGCAATATTCATAATATGCTAGAATGTTGAGCCTCTGTGAATTTCCCATTCTTCTGTTGAGTTCATAGTGTCATTTGTCTTATAATGGCACTGGTAGAAACCATTGTTCAAGACTTAACTCCAGCACCATAGAGACTTTTCCCATGTCCACATTCCCTTCCCTGGGAGAGAAGAACCCTTCAGTTCTAGCCCTATTTCTGAAGTACGGGTTAATACTACTCAAATTTATTTGACTAAAATGCATGGCAAGAAGTATGTTTGAAGAGGGGCCTATATAACACAGAAACAAAAGCTGCCTGAGTGGCTAGAGGTTTCTCAGTGGGTAGAGCTCTTGGTGTGCAAATATGGAGACCTGGGTTCTAATCCCCAGCTTGTGTGCACTTACCTATAACCCTTGCATTAGGAGGTGAGGGGGGGAATCTCCTGGAAGCTCACTGGCCAGCTAGTCTATCCAAAACTGCAAGCCCCTGTTTCAGTGAGAGAACTGGCCTCAATAGAATAAGTTGGAGAGAGATAGAGGACAACATCTAATGTTCTCAGCTGGCCTCTTATGCACATGCAGCAGGGCACACAGGCACATGTGCATGCATGCACACACACGCACACACACAAAGTAAAGTTGCATGAAAAAAATACACCTAGACTTGGATATTTTTAATCACTCCTCTGCTATATTTCATGGAATGCCCTCTACACTCCAGACAGTTGATACAAGGACTGCTAAATGACTCATGACTGGCAATGAATATAAAGCACTGCATACAGATGTTTACTTCAGAGGATATGCCATTTGGTTTTATATACATCTTCCTTTTTAGATGTGGCCCTGATCCAGGTAGGGCCTCAGCATTCTTGTTGAGTACATTATAAAAGAATGTCCCAATATTATGAACTGTTCTTGCAAGTTGTCATCATCTACCTCTTAACTACTTGGCCCTATTGCAAGAATTGTTTTTTTTTAAAGTATGAGTGTCTGGTTGTACAAAAAGTTTTCATGCAACAACTATAACTCAAAACCAGTGACAATGAACTAATGTTCTTAGTAGGAATTCTCAGTGAAAAGTGGTTCCATGGACTATCATATCAGATAGCAAAAGGAAACAAAAATTATAAGTTCAAAGTTTATTGGAGGTACTTTTAGGCTTCTTTTCTTGTTATTTGGGTGGATATTTTTTTTCTCACTGTCGATTAACTGGAGCTTGGGTGAGTGTGTCTGAGACACATTTAGAATGTCTTGAGTTGGGGAGATGCCAGCCTGTCACTTGAGCCTCCAGAGTGTTCTGCCAGTTCACCTCCAGTCTTTCTTTCAGCACCTCCACTCTTCCAGCACAAGAGTCCCTAGGAAGAGGTTTACATTGGGGGCGGGGTGACTAATCACATCCATTTATCATTTGTATCATTTATATCCTGGACTTGGACACGTCACTCTAGTACATGAGACTGAAAGGGAGCTTGAGATTGGGTATCAAGATCTTCAATTATTTTCTAGCAAAAGTCAAACAGCCACTGCCAGCCATCCTTCTTCAGACTATCATGGTTAGATGCAAAGACTGCAGCCCTCAAAAGTGTGTCTAAAGGAAACAACCATGACCTCACTCTTTCTTCTCATCGTGACACACAAAGAAAACCATTCAGATTTGGCTGTGGCAGTATGCACTGTGGTCTAATCGCTTAGGAGGTGGA
The DNA here is from genome assembly GCF_003668045.3 of Cricetulus griseus. Taxonomy (NCBI): domain Eukaryota; kingdom Metazoa; phylum Chordata; class Mammalia; order Rodentia; family Cricetidae; genus Cricetulus; species Cricetulus griseus. The sequence continues at coordinate 30,106,391 of NW_023276807.1, read as the reverse complement.
GGCAGAAGAATCAGTTCAAGGTAATCTTTGGATACATAAAGGCCAGGATTTGTGAAAACAACTACAAAAAAAGCACAAAAGAAAACTGCCCAATAGTCCTTCTGCAGTTTCTTATAAAACATTATACTTACATATAATACATGTGATGGCTAATATTGTTTACCACCTTGACAGAATCTAGAGTCAACATAGAAACAAGCCTCTCATGTGAAGAAAGGGGATCACTCCTCCACTGCTGGTGGGAGTGCCAACTCATACTGCCACTTTGGAAATCAGTATGGCGGTTCCTCAGGAAAATGGGCATCAATCTACCACAAGATCCAGCAATTCCACTCTTAGGCATATACCCAAAAGATGCACATTCATACAAGGACATCTATTCAACCATGTTCATAGCAGCATTATTTGTAATAGCCAAAACCTGGAAGCAAACTAGATGCCCCTCAACTGAAGAATGGATGGAGAAAATGTGGTACATTTATACAATGGAGTACTACTCAGTGGAAAAAAACAATGGGATCTTAAAATTTGCAGGCAAATGGATGGAACTAGAAGAAACCATCCTGAGTGAGGTAACCCAGCCGCAAAAAAACGACAAAAATGGTATGTACTCACTCATATATGGATTTTAAATCTAGAGCAAAGAAGTAGCAGCCTACAATCCACACTTCCAGGAGAAGCTAAGAAACAAGGAAGATCCTAAGAGAGACATCCATGGTCCCCTGGAAAAGGGGAAAGGGACAAGATCTCCTAAGCTAATGGGGAGCATGGGGAAGGGGAGAGAGAGTTAGAAGAAAGAGAAGGGAAGAGGGGAGAGGAGGACATGAGGGAGCAGGAAGATCTAGTCAGGGGAAGAATAGAGGAGAGCAAGAAAAGAGATGCCACCATAGAGGGAGCCATTATAGGTTTAAAGAGAATTCTGGTACTAGGGAAATGTTCAGAGATCTACAAGGTTGACCCCAATTAATAATCCAAGCAATAGTGGAGGGGCTACTTTAAATTCCCTTCTCGGATAATGAGATTAATGGCTATCTTAAATGCCATCCTAGTGCCTTCATCCAGTAGCTGATGGAAGCAGACACAGACACCCACAGCTAAACACTGAGCTGAACTCTGGAATCCAGTTGCAGAGAGGGAGGAGTGATGAGCAAAGGGGTCAAGACCAGGCTGGAGAAAACCACAGAAATAGCTGACCTGAACAAGGGGAAGCTCTTGGTCTCCAGACTGATAGCTGGGAAACCAGCATAGGACTGTTCCAGACCCCCTGTAGGAGGAGGTCAGTTTGGAGGTCTGGACAATCTTTGGGGCCACTGATAGTGGATCAGTATTTACCCCTAGTACACAAATGGACTTTGGGAGCCCTCTCCACATAGAGGGATACTCTCTCAGCCTAGACACACTGGGGAGGGTCTAGGCCCCGCTCCAAATGATATGACAGACTTTAAAGATCCCTCCCTGGGCAGCAGTAAGGGGTTGAGATATGGGGTCAGTGGGGGGCAGGGGAGGAAGGAAGGGAGAGGGAACTGAGATTGACATGTAAAAGAAGCTTGTTTCTAATTTAAATTTTTTAAAAAGGGGGGGGGAGAAACAAGCCTCTCAGAGCGTCTGGAGGGAATTATCATGATTAAATTAACTGAGGTGGGAAAATCCACTCCCTGGGCTGGAACCCTAGACTGAATTAAAAAGAGCATCCATCTCCCTCTACTTCCTGAGTGCTGGTGCACCATGGCCAGCTAGCCTCTTGCTCAGGCCTTCCTTCTCTCTGTGCCATGATGGACAGTATTCTCCTGTAACGGTAGGCTGAAATGAAGCCCTTCTTCCTTCAGTTACTTACGTCAAGTAATTTATCACAGTAATGACATCCCATAATATAATGCAGGATCCTCCATTTGGCTTTGATTACCACCCCTACCAGCTAAGTGACAAAGCATCCTCTGCCTTCATTTCCTATGTATAAAACGGGGCTAGGAACAATAGTATCTACCTCACTGAGTTTTCTTAAGGGCCAAATGGGATAATACATTTGAACTACTAGTCATGTAATCTGGATCACACAGTCGAAGACTGGTTAATGGCAGCTAGTTAGGGGGATTACTCCTCCCAGAAGCTGTATAGACACCGGGTTCCCTTCATCCCATTTTTGTCATCACTTAAAGTAATAAAAGATCATTTTGCAAATTTTTATTACTTTATTTCATGTTTTAACTTATATGAATGTGTATACTCTCTCTCTCTCTCTCTCTCTCTCTCTCTCTCTCTGTGTGTGTGTGTGTGTGTGTGTGTGTGTGTGTGTGTGTATACATATCACAACTGACATGTGAAGATCACAGGGCAGCTTGTGGAAGTCCATTTTTTCTTTCTAGCTATCATGTGGGTCCCAGGAATAAAACTCAGGTCAAGAGGCTTGGCAGCAAGTGCCTTCAGTCCCTCAGCTCTCTGGAATACAGTGAAAATATTTGAATACACAATGCTGCACATACTAAGTAAGAACACTGTTCTATCCTAAGTTTGATTCTATAATAAAGAAAGTCATCTGTGAAAGGGTTGGTGGCATTTGAGTAAGGTATGCAAAAGGATTAAATATTAAGTTCCGAGTTATTAAAAGTGTACAATATTTTATTAGTTCTTTGAGGATTTTGTACAATGTGTTTTGAGCATATCCACTCAAAACACCCCGCTTCTCCACCTTAACCCCTCCTAGCTCAGTTAGCCAGAGAGTTACTGGAGTTACTTATAGGAATACAGATGAGGTATTACTTACAGAAACATGGATGACTCAAAGGCATCTATATCACCAAAAGCCCTGCCCCACAGGGGGAATGACTGACAGCAGCTGCATCCCTGGAGTTCTCATCATAACCTGGAGGATGTTGAACCTACCTGAGAGTCTCCTGTCTCCAACATCTGTTACTGATTATCCGACCTTCCAGAAGGTCCTTGAGAATTTTACAAGTTCAGGAAGGTTTCTGAGCCTTGTGACTTTTGTTTACTCCCTGAGTCTTGTAAGTTTCATTTACTTCCTGACCCTTATGAGATTCCCTGCTCTTAGTAAGAGAGGATGTTGCCATTTAGAGGAATAACGAGTGATTACAGTTAGTGTGTAATACTCGTAAAGGCTAGGACACTGGTTGGTACACAGCCACTGCCAGTGAATGATAGTCACTACAATTAGATGTGCTCAACAAACATCTCTTGTCCCCAGATTTGACCCCTCATGTTCAGATATAGAGTGTACAAGAAAGGAAGACTTTTCCTTACCTCTCTAGGAGACAAATCATAATTGGTGTAAACAAAACATAGTAATCCCTCTCCTGCCTTCAGCTCAGGTCCAATTGTGTACTCAGTGGAGGGATGGAAGCAGACATCAAAGGAAAGCTCACTCTCCGAGGGAAGTTGTTATCCCTAACTATAGAAAGAAACAACAGACAGACAGACTTGGGAAGCTATTTACTTCCTGTGGTGAAAGGATGTGATGGCAGCTATCATATCACCAAGACAACAGCAACAGAGATGTTTCCTCAGAACCCAGCCATCAGCAAGCTGCTGGACCCCTGAGTCTAGACAAATGTTATATGAGACAACTGATGCCCTTCTTTCTCAAGTCTCTTTCAGTCAAGTGTCTTTTGCCACCCAAATCAATGAAACCATCACTAGAGAGTACAGAGAGTGAGCAGTTACTGCCTGAATGCAGATGAGGACTGTAATCTTTAAAAAGTCAAACCAACTTTTCACACATCTAGTAAGGTGCACAGTGACAAAGCGCTGAATAAGTGGATTTTTAATTTTTAAAGACGTATGACAATGACAACTACTGCTTCTACTATTGTTGTATGTTAGGGCATGCTTGCTATGGTGCATGTGTGGAGGGCAGAAGGCAACACTCAATTTTTTTGTTTGTTTGTTTTTCAAGACAGGGTTTCTCAATGTAACCCTGGCTGTCTTGGAACTCGCTCTGTAGCTCTGGCTGTCCTGAAACTCACAGAGATAGACCTCCCTCTGCCTCCCAAGTGCTGGGATTAAAAGGTGTGTGCCACTACCACCGGACTAACATTTAAATTTTAATTACATTTATTATTTAAATTGGCCAGGATTAGGGGAGGCATACCATGGCATGTGTGTAAACATCAGAGGACAACTTGTGGGAGCTGATTGTTGGTCCTGGGTTCAAACCTGGCTCACCAGGCTGGTAACAGGCACCTCTATCCACTGAACCACCTCTGGAGAGCCAGTTCTCTTCTCTTCTTGCATCTTTCTGTGACTTCCAGATATTAAACAGAAGCCACCAAGCTTGTAAGGCAAGTGTTTTACCCACTGAGCCATCTTACCACCTCAGTAAGAAACATTTTAAATTCTTTCCAGTGAACATTTTTTTAGTCTAGTTGCTCAAAAATACACACTGGATTCATATAACACCCTTGCGGATGCTGTAGCATTTCCTGGCAGGGGAGCTTGGCAGAACTTGGTGTGGGAAGGGCCAGGTAAGCACCTTCCCAAAGGCTGGCCCTGGACACTTGCATTTCTAATTGTCCAGAGGAAGGTCAGCTGCTGGAAAAGCCTATGGGAATTTTCCAAGAGAGAAAACATTTCCAAGAAGGCTGAGTTGAGAATTCTGTTTCTCACATATTTGAAAAATTGGAGTACACAAGCTTTTTAATAATTAATTACTAAAACCAATACCACTCTGAAGCCAGCATCATTTAGATGCTGACAGTGCCCTGGAATAAGACAGGGAAAGGGAAGTTATGCCAGGTAGCACTTTCTTTCCTGTCTCAGGTAGAATAGTTTCTCTGCAGCTCTACCTTACTAAATGCTCGAGTCCTTTGTCCTATCTTCTTATCCCTTTTCACTCACTCAATTATTTGTTTTTTTTTTACTTCTCCAAACCCAACAAACATATTTACACCATTTCTATGTCCTTATCACATTGCAGAGAACAATTATAAGCATGAACTGATGACACCATCATCAAACACCTACCTGTTCCTAAGATACTTTATATAATTTTTTAATCTAATCTGCTTTTCAAGGAAGCATTATGGCTTTCAGTATGGCAGCTGTGGGAAATAAACGTCACAGAGGTCAAAGCGATTTTCCATGGGGTTACATAACTGGTAACATGCAAAGATGTATTTCATCATGAGTCATTCTGACTACAAAAGCTGAGCAGGGAGCGTGGCTAAGGGAGGACACTTTTGGATGAGATCTTCCTGTGAGTGCTGGATTTGGAGGAATGACATGTAAAAGGATTGAGATCTCAGCCAACACAGCTCCTTCTGTGTTGGGAACAAGAATGCTATAAGCAAGACAGGAAGGAAGGGGGTTGAGTGGAGAAGAGGGATGAGAGGGGACCACCAGGCAATCTTAGCTGGGCAGACATCTAATGCCAGTGGATCACAAGTCACTACTAGGTTCAGAGACACTGAACACATTTTTTCCTGGGGGACATAGAGAAGAAAGAAGGCAAGAAGGACAGTCACCAGGAGGTCCCATCAAGTTCCAAGTGTGAGTCCTTTGGCCACCATAAATTAGACGCCAGATCCACTCACAATTATTATTCATTGCTTTTACAATATAAGAAAATGTGAAAGCTATTTTTGAAACCATCAGTCCCACAAATATTGAAGGAGGAGCTGTGGCTTGGCAGGAGTCCCATGAAAAGATCCAGGGGTTTTACTGAAGTCAGGCTCAGTGTGAGCCAAGCTCATGACACAGCAGCTAGAAAACAAAACAAAACAAAACCCTAGCAGATAATTGGAAGCCATGACCTCCCAGCATGCTGCATGTCCTCATCTGGAACACAAGGCACATGTTATTGAAGAAAATAATAAACTAGAAAGTATTGGCTGCTAAGGAGCCAAGCAGAGAAGCCTAGCAGTCAAGTTCATGAGGATTAATCACACACACACACACACACACACACACACACACACACACACAACGTTATTGGTTTGAGTTTCTAAATAAACAAACAACAAAAAAGCAGACTCATGAGATAACTATCATACAGAGTTCAGAAAGATAAAATGTGATCACAACATCGTGTTCTCATCCAGTGCAGAGAGCAGGAATAGTGTCACTGAGTGACAGGGAGGAGGTTAGCCACTTGAACATCAAAGTGAATTTGAAAATACTAATTTATTCAGTACTGGGTTCCCTTGTACAGTGGAGAGCTGTACCCATGAGAAATCTTCCAGAAGAAACTATATGGCAACCCATCTTAGGATAGAGCTGGAGCCAGGCAGCCTCAGCCCACACCCAGATCCAGAACTCTGCCCCCTGACTAGGTTCAGCAGTGTTGACAGCTACTGAATAACAAGTTTGGAGCAAGCAACAGGAAGAGTTAGTTCCATTCAACCCTCAGGAGAATAAGAGGGAACAGTAGCAATGGATGGACCCAAGGTGGTAGAATGGAGACAGTGGACCCTAATTGCCTCTTCCTCCACAGAGACAGTATCTAGCTACAACATGAGTGAGTGCCACAAGAGGACACGGGAAATCCCAGACAGCTGGAACTTTGTAATCTTCAGAGGTCCAAAACAACAGCACATAGAGAGAAGTTACTCTAGCATCTACCATCTTCCATCCAGAGCTGAGGACAGAGAAGTCTTCTTATTGCAAGACCAACAGTGACAAACAGGGCTGGAGAGACACTCAGTTGGTGAAGTGTTTGTCACACAAGCATGACAATCTGAATTCAATTCCCAGAACCCACATGAGTAAAAGCCAGGTATTATTGTGTTGGGGAGGCAGAGACAGGGGGAATCCAGGGCACACTGACCAGATAATCTAGGAAATCAGTGAACTCCTGGTTCAGTGAGAGACCTTGCTCAAAAACTAAGGTGGAGAATAATTGAGGAACATATCTGGTATGGACCTCTGCTCTCTATATGCATATGCACATATGTGTACCCACGTGCTTACATGTGCACATACACACAAAGAGGGGTCAACAGTCTCTGCAAGCTCTATCAGCATGGACACCGGAATCTTGGCTACCTGAAGGACTGACAGTCATCACAGGCTGATTGAACACTGGGATAAAGAAATATGCATAACAGTTCTGCTTTGGCAAAAAGAGCCCGTAGCACATTTCTTTGAACACCCATGGTGCTGTGGTTAGGAGCCATTGAGAAATGAACTATCTGGTGAGATTAGACTGCTCTGTGGGTCTCATGGCTGGAACACTCTACTTGACTGACTTGGATGATAGCTGCCTTAAGACTCTACTTTAGTCCAGCAGAATAACTGTGGTCAGAGCATGCTGGGGTTCACACACTGTAGGAAATGGGTTGTGTGACACAAGGAAAACGGAAGGTGTCATCTTCCAGAGCCAGGATATCAGACTGGTACCTATTTGATGGCAAGGACATGGCAAGCCTGGTGTTGATTACTGCCAGCGCCAGAGCTTAAAGAGGCATTCTAGCATCCTGCCACTCCCCTTGTACTGTACTCGCATGTCTGAAACTGAGTGGGGAAGCAAAACTTTGGTTCCTGGTGCTTTCCTCCTCCTAGAAGCCTGCCACAGAGATATGATCAGACCTTTTGCTCTGGGTGTTACTTTCTTCCTGGTCACATCCTACACCTAAGAACCTTGAGAAGAAATACTCTGGCTCCAGTGATGGCACCACTCCAGAATACACATTGACACTATGGAGAAAAATGTCACCATTACTGCTGTCACCCCATGTACATGATTCTGTGGCCACCCTGCTTCTAGCCTGTTTGAACACTCGTGACAATGACAATTATGACTAAGTGTGAGTGTCACGGAGAAAGTGCTTGAGTTCCTGACACCTATATCTCTTATGGTATAGAATCAGAGTTAGTACCACTGTCTGGTCAAGAAGACAAGTGTGTGAGGCTTCTAACTGGTGATGGGATTGCCAACAGTACCCTAGAATCATCAATACCAATGATGTCCAAAGAGGCTTCAGTGGCCTGAAGGGTTACTCATTGCTACAATAGAAATTGCCTCCACGTGCCCATAGGCATCTGCACCACACTTGTTTGAATGGTTGCAATGTCCTCACTCTCAAATAGCACACAGGAAAGGCGGCCACAACATACTATGTGACCAGATTCATTATCCACACCCCCCCCAAAAAAAACTACTGGGAAATTAAATGACAGTGCCAACATTGCATGACAAACCGACACTCCAGACACCTTTTCAGGGGAAAGCTATTTAATAAAAACCACCTCATAAAAGTGGGAAATACAAATCCATAAATGCTAAACTCACAATGTAGGAACACAAAAAATGTGGGGAAATGAGGTTAGGAAAATGACACTTCCAAAAGAACATAGTAACTGTTTAGACACATATCCTAAAGAAATAAAAATAATCCAATTAAAAAATGGGGTCCATATCTATGTCCTTATATTAACAAAAATGTGGTATATATCTAAATAGAGAATTTTCAACAGAAGAATCTCAAATGGCTGAGAGACACTGAAAGAATTGCTCAACATCCTTATCCATCAGAGAAAAGCAAACCAAATCCACTTTGAGATTCCATCTTATACCTCTCAGAATGACTAAGATCAAAAACACTAATGACAGCTTTTGCTGGAAAGGATGTGGAGCAAAGGGAACACTCCTCCACCACTGGTGGGAATGCAAACTTGTACAGTCACTTTGGAAACCAATATAGAGGTTTCTCAGAAAATTGGGAATCACTCTACCTTAAGACCCAGCTATACCACTCTTGGGCATATAACCAAAGGATACTCAATCATTCCATATGAACACTTGCTCAACTATGTTCATAGAAGAGTTATTTATAATATCCGGAACTGGAAAACAACTGAATAATGGCTTTAAAAAAGTAGTACATTTACACAATGGAGTATTACTCAGCTGTTAAAAACAATGACATCAGGGAATGTGAAGGCAAATGGATGAAATGAGAAAAAAAAATCCTAAATGAGGTAACCCAGATTCATAAAGACAAACATGATATATTCTTACTCATAAGTGAATGTTATCTGTAAAGCAAAGGATAACCATGCTATAATCCACAGCCCCAGAGAGGCTAAGCAATAAGGAGGGCCCAATGGGGTGGGGACACATGAATTTCCCTGAGAAGGGGAAATAGAAGAGATCTTATGCAAAGACAGGGGTCCTGCAAGGATGAGAACAAGAGAGATGGTTTGGGAATTGAGGGAGAGAGTCATGAAAGAGATATCTTGATGGGGGGTTATTTGGGGATCAGGTAGAAACCTAGTAGAAGGGAAGCTCCCACCAATCTACAAGGATGGCCCCAACAAAGACTCCTAACAATAGCAGATAGGTAACTTGAACTAGCCATCTCTTGTAATCAGATTGGTAGCTACCCCAATTATCATCAGAGAGCCTTCATCCAGTGATTGATAGAAACAGATGCAGAGATCCACAGCCAAGCACTGGGCTGAGCTCAGGGTATGCTGTTGAAGACAGGGAAGAAGGATTGTACCAGCCAGGGGGCATCAAGGTCATCACAAGGGAACCCACAGAAACAACTAACCTGGCTCATAGAAGCCCACAGACTCTGGACTGACATCTAGGAAGTCTGCATGGGACTGACCAAGCCCCTCTACATCTGTGTGAGAGCTGTGTAGCTTGATCTACTTGTGGAACACCTAGTGGTGGAAGCAGGCCTGTGCCTAACACTTTGGCTGACTTCCAGAAACCTATTTCTCATACCAGATTGCCCTGTCCAGTCTTAATACAACGGGAGGAGCTTAGTCCTATCTCAACTTGATTTGCCATGCTTTGTTGACACCCATGGGAGGCCTGCCCTTTTCTGAACAGAAACAGAGAAAGAGTGGATTATGGGGGAGGGAATGTAAGAAGATGGAGGGGAAACTGCAGTTGGAATATAAAATAAGTAAATAAATTTAATTAATAATAAAAACAAGTAAATGTGGATGAAATCCTAAAGGTAGAGTTGGAAAGATGGATCAGTCATTAAAAGCAAGTACTGTTCTTTTAGAGGACCTGAATTCATGTTGAGCAGCTCACAAAAGCTTGTAACTCCAGCTCCAAGGAATCTGACACCCTCTTTTGGCCTCTGTGGGCAATTGCATTAAGTTGCACATATCACCACACACACACACACACAAACTTACACATATACACACACACATACAATTAAAAATAAAAAATTAGATTAAAAAGAAATACATAGAGTTGGTGATTTTAAAGAGCTCAATAAAAAGTATTTTAATGAAAAGCTCAGCAAACAGAAGATTTTTGTAAAAGAACCAAGCACCTGTAGGGGGAAATGCTGACCATGCCCGCTTGGGGCTGGCACAAGCCCCACTAACCATGTCTTCTTGGGCGTGGTCAGAGTGACGTAGCAAGGGTTTAAATATCAGACACACGCACGAGGGTCTCTATTGCCTCTCACGCCTGGCTGAACGGACCAGCAGGCATCCAGTGTAAACCCGGTCACTGGCTCCATTTTGTGTGTGTACTTTCTTAATAAACTATCTGTTATTAATCTAGTTCTGACTCCACTTTAAGCACCAATCTTGGAAATGAAGGTTTCAATAAGTTTGATTTAAAAAAAATAACTGAAATCACCCAAAACAAGTTTCTTCAGGCAAAGAATATATAACTGGAAGACAGATTTAAAAAATAAAGTCTGGTGACATACAGACAGAAAGGAAGAAGCAATACACTAATGACTTTAGAAATACCACTAAATGAAATTAAAAAAAATATGATTCTGGAATACTCAAAGGCAAAGAGAAAAGGGTTAATGGCATAGAAAATTGTTATGATAAATCTTTCCGCCAAAAGCCGCCTGAGCCCTACTGCCACGTGTGAGCTTTATGCCAGCTGCCCGCCCGAGGTAGGCCCAAATGAATACACAGAAACTTGTATTAGGTTCAAAGCTGCTTGGCCAATGACTAGGATTCTCATCTGCTAGCTCAGTCTTAATTATCATAAATCTATATATGTTATAAGACTTATCTTATCAGATGCCTTATTGGCGTCCCTCCTTGCCGGTGGCTCACATCCTGCCACTGGAGGAGGTGAACGGGGAAAAAAGGGACGCTTCCTGTTTCTCCTTTGCTTAAATATGAGTCTCCTTGTTATGTCACTTCCTGCCTGGATCACACTTCTCTACTACATTTCCCAGAATCCTCTTTGACTCCTAGTCCCATCTACTTGCTGTCTCATTGGCCAAACAGTATTTTATGTAACAATCAATAAGATAAACATACACAGTAGTACATGCCCCATCATCATGAAAATGTAGGCAAAAATTGGCTCTAACAATGAAAAAGATGTGGGCATCCTTGCCCAACAGGTTGGTAAGCCCCAAATTACATGTCCAGAAAGGACATTAGAGTCAATCGTCACACAAACACACAAACACACAAACCCTGATTCGCTTGAGAAAATACATTCAGTGATTTTCAAACTGAAAGATTCTTTGTTAGAGAGGCAACTTGATAGACTAAGGACATCTATTCCCAAAGCTAATAAACACAATGACACATTCTATGTGATGTATGCATGTAGGGAGCCGTCCCTGCATTCTCCATTACAATGATGGTGCCTGCAGGCACTGAATGTAAATTATTGCGCAGGCGCTGGGTAATTTTCCATTTCCTTGATCTCTGCCTATTCCGTGGCTCATATGGCCTGAGGAGCTGAAGCCAATCATAGGGTGACACGTCCCAGGCAGCGGCTGCCAGCCTTTATTAGGGGACGGGATTCTTGGCTCGGGGTCTCCGCTCTGGTAAGCTTATGCTCTCCTCTCAAGACGCATTAAAGCTTTCCTGCAGAAGGATCCGAATGTCCTGTGTGGTTCTTGCTGGCGAGACTATTGCGCGGGACATCTGGTGCCGAAACCCGGGAACTTGTTAACATCGCCAGCACTGCGGAGACCCCTCTAACGGGGCGGATTCAGAACTGCAGGGTGGTAAGTTCGGAGAGGTATGCTTTATTCTGACACCTTCTTTTTTGACTTTGCTTTTAATTTGTCACCACTATGGGATGGAAAAGCCTTAATTCTAGTCTTTATTCTAATTTTGTTCACATTGGTCTTATATTATGCCCACCATGGCTGGTGTTCCAGTTCGAGACCAAGCTTACCCCAGGTAGCCTCCAGCATAATGGGCTCTTCAAAACAGAGAGACCTAATTAAAAACTGTCTAGAGATTGAGGCTTGCCGTCCCATGGTAGCAGAGAGTCAAAAAACGCTTAAAGAGGTACAGGATAATATATCAGAAACCGAACGAGATGAGAGATTAGGAGCTCAAAAAAGGAAGGACATGTCTAAGGAAAAAGGCCCTCCCCAGGATACAAAAAAAGGGGGAGAGAAAATAGGGAATAACCGGTCACACCCCGGTAAATTTAAGAGAAATAAAGACTCAAAACCTAGCCTCTGCCCTACAATGAAACTAGAGGCCTTGGAGCTGAGCAGCTCAGACTCTGAGATTTTAGACTCTAGCGAGGAAACAGAGCTAGAGCAAGACAGATACCACCCTGATAGAAAAGTGAAAGCAAATATGAGGCCATCGCCTGTTAATCCAGCGGGTGTACTTCCATCAGCACCCCCATTATTTGGTACCGACTCCTTTTTACCATTAGAGGAGCGAAGGAAATTGCAGATGGCTTTTCCAGTCTTTAAAAATGAGGGGGCGAGAGTACATGCTCCCGTAGACTATAATCAGATTAAAGAATTGGCTGAATCAGTCTGAAAGTATGGGGTCAAAGCCAATTTTACAACAATACAAGTAGAAAGACTAGCAAACTATGCTATGACACCCACTGATTGGGAGACAACAGTAAAGGCAGTGCTCCCCAATATGGGACAATATATAGAATGGAAGGCTCTTTGGTATGATACAGCCCAGGCACAGGCAAAGGCCAATGTCACAACAGAAAATGAAAATCAGAGACAATGGACCTTTGAAATGCTGACAGGACAGGGGCCACATGCCCTCAATCAAACTAATTACATTTGGGGCGTATATACCCAGATATCAGCTGCCGCCATTAAAGCATGGAAGGCATTGACAAAAAGGGATGAATCAGGTGGACATCTTACAAAGATAGTCCAGGGGCCCCAGGAGCCATTCTCAGACTTTGTGGCCAGAATGACAGAGGCCGCTAGCTGGATATTCGGTGATGCAGAACAAGCCATGCCTCTGATTGAACAATTAGTCTTTGAAAAAGCAACTCAAGAATGCCTCAAGAATGCCGAGCCCATAGCCCCCCGGAAAAGTAAAGGTTTACAGGACTGGTTAAAGATCTACAGAGAACTCGGAGGGCCACTTACTAATGCAGGCTTGGCCGCAGCCATCTTACAAACCCAAAGGCGCCGAAATATGTCTGCCTGCTTTAACTGTGGAAAAACAGGGCACCTTAAAAAGGACTGTAGAGCCCCTAAAAAGACTAGGGAAATGGAGCGGTGCAAGCGCTGTGGAATACAGCGAATACAAATCTATGCGGGACATAAAAGGTAGGCTTTTACCCCCTAGGGAGGAACCTAAAGCGTCCCAACCAAAAAACGGGCCGCGGGGCCCATGGTCCCAGGGCCCTCAGAAATATGGGAACCAGTTCCAGAAAAGCAACTCAGAGAAGGAAGGGACTCCCGAGGACACTCCGGAATGGACTTGTGTGCCGCCTCCGACTTCTTATTAATGCCCCAAATAAATGTTCAGCCGGTCCCAATCCAGTCTCCGGGGCCTTTACCCCCTGCTACCATTGGGCTCATTTTGGGCCGCGGTTCCTTGACCTTACAAGGACTCATTGTGTATCCTGGAATCATAGATCCATATCATAAGGAAGAATTCCAGGTCCTCTGCTCCAGCCCTCGGGGCATGATCTCCATAAAGTAGGGAGATAAGATCGCACAATTAGTGCTATTGCCCTCCCCTGGGGATAGAGAGAATTGCACCTCCCAAAAAAGAGCCTTGGGCTCTACCGGTAATGATTCAGCATATCTGGCCATACCCCTAGATGAGAGACCAACTATAAAATTATTGGTTAATGGAAAAGAATTTGAGGGGATTACAGATACAGGGGCGGACAAAAGCATCATTTCATTACATTGGTGGCCGAAATCCTGGCCTACTGTGGTTTCATCTCATTCTCTTCAAGGCCTTGTATATCAATCCTCTCCAGCTGTTAGTGCTGCGGCCTTGGTCTGGCGGAGTACTGAGGGCAGGCAGGGACGCTTTACCCCTTATGTTTTGCCCCTCCCAGTAAATCTGTGGGGGCGAGATGTGTTACAAGCCATGGGCATGACCCTGACCGATGAGTATTCCCCTCAGGCATCAGCTATAATGACGAAAATGGGCTATATACCAGGAAGGGGCCTGGGCAGAAGGGAGCAAGGTAGAATAGAGCCATTGAACAAAAAGGGAATCAAAGTAGAAAAGGACTGGGTTTTATTTAGGGGCTGTTGAGGCTTCACGACCCATACCATGGAATACAGAGGACCCGGTATGGGTCTCTCAATGGCCATTATCCTCTAAAAAGCTGGAAGCAGTCACAAGACTTATACAGGAGCAAGAACAGTTGGGGCATTTAGAAAGTTCTACTTCTCCCTGGAACAGCCCAATTTTCATTATAAAAAAGAAATCTGGAAAATGGAGGTTGCTCCATGACCTGCGGGCTATTAATAACCAAATGCGCCCTCTGGGCCCTGTCCAGAGAGGCCTCCCTTTGCTCTCTGCGCTACCCCAAAATTGGAAGCTTATTATTATAGATATTAAGGACTGTTTTTTCTCCATCCCCCTCTATCCTCGGGACCGGCAAAGGTTTGCCTTTACTGTTCCCTCACTCAATCACATGGAGCCAGACAAGAGATTCCAATGGAAGGTGCTGCCACAGGGCATGGCCAATAGTCCAACTATATGCCAATTGTATGTCCAAAAGGCATTGGAACCTGTTAGGAAGCAGTTTACATCCATGATTATGATTCACTATATGGATGATATTCTTATCTGCCATAGGAAGATAGAGGTCCTGCAACAAGCCTTCCCCATGCTGGTAGCTGAGTTAAAACAATGGGGACTGGAGATAGCGTCAGAGAAGGTCCAGGTCTCAGATACCGGTCTCTTCCTGGGCTCAGTAATTACCCCAACAAAAATAATCCCACAAAAAATAGAAATACGCAAGGATCATCTGAGAACCTTAAATGACTTCCAGAAACTCTTGGGGGATATAAATTGGCTGAGACCCTTTTTAAAGATCCCCTCTGCAGATTTAAAACCCCTTTTCGACATCCTGGAAGGTGAACCTCATATTTCTTCCCCCAGAAGCTTTACTCCGGCTGCTTGTCAAGCCCTACAAAAGGTGGAAAAGGCCTTGCAGGATGCACAATTGCATCGCATAGATGAGACACTGCCATTCAGCCTATGTGTCTTTAAAACGGCTAAGTTACCGACCGCCGTCTTATGGCAGCATGGGCCGTTGCTTTGGGTTCACCCAAATGCTTCCCCCGCTAAGATCATTGATTGGTATCCTGATGCTGTCGTGCAGCTCGCACTTCGGGGAATAAAAGCAGCTGTCGCTCATTTTGGCAGGGACCCTCATCTCTTGGTTGTACCTTACACTGCTGCACAAATTCAAACACTAACAGCTACATCTAATGACTGGGCGGTGTTGGTTACCTCCTTTTCAGGGAAAATTGATAATCATTTCCCAAAACATCCAATCCTACAATTTACACAAAATCAGGCTATAATGTTTCCACAGATGACAGCAAAGCATCCAAACCCGAATGGGACGGTGGTTTATACTGATGGTTCCAAAACCAGTGTAGGGCTTATGTTATAGGAAATAAGGTAGTTTCTAAACAATTCAATGAAACCTCACCCCAGATCGTTGAATGCCAAGTGGTGCTGGAAGTCCTTGAGGCCTTTCCGGGGCCACTTAATATTGTGTCAGATTCCTTCTATGTGGTTAATGCAGTCAACCTCCTTGAAACTGCTGGTATAATACGACCCTCCAGCAGAGTTACAGGTATCTTTCAAAAAATACAAATTACCCTATCAAACAGGAGGTTCCCTGTTTTTGTCACCCATGTTCGAGCACATTCGGGGCTCCCAGGACCTATGTCCTCTGGGAATGATTTGGCAGACCGGGCCACAAAGTTGATGGCTGCCGCCTTGTCCACCCAGATACAAGCTGCACAAGAATTTCATCAGCGCTTTCATGTGACGGCTGAAACCTTGCGCTGTCGATTTGCTTTGACAAAGCAGGAGGCTAGACAAATTGTTACTCAATATAAAAACTGCTGTAAATTTTTACCTGCACCTCATGTAGGAATAAATCCGCGCGGCATTAGGCCGCTGCAGATATGGCAAATGGATGTTACACATGTTGCCTCCTTTGGAAAACTCCAATATGTTCATGTCTCAATGGACACCTGCTCAGGCATAATTTGTGCCACGCCTTTGACAGGGGAAAAGGCCGCGCATGTGATTCAACACTGCTTAGAGGCCTGGGGTGCCTGGGGAAAGCCTCATATCCTAAAAACAGATAATGGGCCGGCTTATACCTCTCAAAAGTTCCAGCACTTCTACAGACAGATGGAAGTTACCCATCTGACTGGCCTACCTTATAACCCTCAAGGACAAGGCATTGTGGAACGTGCCCATCGCACACTTAAGTCTTATTTAATCAAACAAAAGGAGGGAATGGGAGCATCCTTACCCTCGGTGCCAAGAGTTGCAATATCCATGGCACTCTTTACCCTTAATTTTCTAAACATTGACGCTCAGGGCCATACTGCGGCCAAGCGCCACACCTCAGAACCTGAAAGGCCAAAGGAAATGGTAAAATGGAAAGATATCTTAACTGGTCTTTGGAGAGGCCCGGATCCTATTCTCATAAGATCCAGGGGAGCTATATGTGTTTTTCCACAGGATGAAGAGAATTCCCTGTGGATCCCGGAAAGACTCACCCGAAGAGCCCCTTCGGACCTTCAAAAGTCGGAACTCCACCCTCTCCCAGGGAGTTGAGAGCCACTATTATCCAGATTAACCCCTGTCCTTGATGGAGAGATTGTCATCATAGATCGCTTAATGGGTGGGGATGGGATTGTTTGGTGCAGCCGTTTGCTGCGGATTGATGTTGCTTCTCTGGCTGGTCTGTAAGCTCAGGGCTCAAACTAAGAGAGACAAGGTGGTTATCGCCCAAGCGCTTGTAGCTTTGGAACAAGGGGCTTCCACTGATATTTGGCTAACTATGCTTAAGCAATAGGCCGCCGGCCAGACAGCTCTTGCACACCTGGAGCCTAGGCTCATTGCACAGGGTAGAGTGTCTGGTTTGAGCAGCCCATGAGGGATGTTGAGCAAGGCATCGCACAGAGAGTTGCCCAGTATGCAGGCTTCTCTGGGAGGCATGTTGTCCTGCATAAGGGTTGCCTGCCCTAGTCTCCCTTTCCCAGAAAAACGGCAGAGGACAGGTCGAGAGCGCTTCGGGTCAAGCTAACAGCCTGATGGCGACTCTTGTACACAGTCTTAATGTTTGATTGGGAAGGTACAACCTCTGCCTCTATCCCTCAACATATGGGTGACCTATTTGCTTGTAAAAATATAAAGCCTTATCATTAATTAATAAAAAAAGGGGGAGATGTAGGGAGCCGTCCCTGCATTCTCCATTACAATGATGGTGCCTGCAGGCACTGAATGTAAATTATTGCGCAGGCGCTGGGTAATTTTCCATTTCCTTGATCTCTGCCTATTCCGTGGCTCATATGGCCTGAGGAGCTGAAGCCAATCATAGGGTGACATGTCCCAGGCAGTGGCTGCCAGCCTTTATTAGGGGACTGGATTCTTGGCTCGGGGTCTCCGCTCTGGTAAGCTTATGCTCTCCTCTCAAGACGCATTAAAGCTTTCCTGCAGAAGGATCCGAATGTCCTGTGTGGTTCTTGCTGGCGAGACTATTGCTCGGGACATATGCAGCTTTTGTAAGCTTGGAAGAAAAAAATTATATGCATTAAAGTTTTATGACCAGTGAATTTAATAGCTATGTGGCAAAAGCACAGGAAATAAAACTTCAGCACCTGAAAACGTTTTGAATAGTTTCATCAAAGTCTGCTTTTATGGTGCTGTTACACAGTGGTCTCCAAAGAAAGTGCCCATGAAGTTTAAAAGCTCTTTAGGGGGCACAGGCTAATGAGCTCCCACCCCTAGCTGAAAAGCTATAGACAGTTGATGGGCTATGGCCCCTGGTAGGTTGTTCATGCCCAGGGGAGGACCAGTTCCCGTGAGAAGCACTAATTGGACTCGGTTGGTTACGGAAACAAAGAGGACATGACGTTGAGAAGGGACGTGGGATATAATCTGGGTGGCGTTGGAGACGGAGGTTAAATGTGATTAAAACGCATTGTGTAGATGTGTTAAATTCTCAAAGAATACATTTAAGATATAAAAAAGCAAATATGATGAAAAGATTCCCAAATTCAAAAGAGAATTGAACCATTCCGTGCTAATGGGTATCACAGCCATTAGAATAACAACCAAGCCAATAAGTCAGGAGAGAATGGGATGGTGTGTTCCAAACCCTAAACACAATTAACTGCCAGCTAGGAGTACTGAGCACAGAAATTAATGAAAAATAATCTTCAGCCAAAACATCTAAGTTAAGCTAGAGGTGTGATGATACCTGTTTTCATGATAAGAAGTATAATATTTGCATAAGGCAGGCACACCACACACACACACACACACACACACAAACACACACACACACACACACACACACACACGTATACACTCACATACACTCACTCACATACACATACAGAGAGAGAGATCTAAGAAATAAACCCGTGTATATAGCCAACTACTACTTAAAATAGATTTTATTTATTCTTTAACAATTTAATAGCTGTATACAATGTGTCTTGATCATATTCACTCTCAACTTCTCCTACAAACCCCAAAGTGCTCCCCTCACATTCTCTTATCGTATGTTTGCTTTCTAATAGCCCACTGTACTATTTAATAGGCTAGCTATTTTTTATTGTTATTTGTCAATTTGATACAAGCTCCCTTACCATTATCTGGGGGAAGGCAATGCTAATTGAAGAATTGCCTCTATTAAGTAGATCTATAAGAAAGCCTGTGGGGAAATATCTTGATTAATAATTGATGTGGAAGGGCCTAACCCACTATGAGTGGTACCACATCTAGGCAGGTAGGTGTGTGTGTGTGTGTGTGTGTGTGTGTGTGTGAAGCTGATCAAACTATGGAGACCAAACCACTAAGCAGTGTTCCTTCATGGCCACTGCTTTGGTTCCTGCTTCCTGCTGTCTTGAGCTCTTGCCCTGGATTTCCTCCATGATGAACTGTGATCAGGATGTGTGGATGTGTGCGGTAAATGAATTTTTTCCTTCCCAAGTTGCTTTTTTTCAGTGTTTTATCACAGTAACCAAAAGCAAACTAAGATATCCATTAAGTACAATTAGTGTCACCTTCATGAACAAGAGTAACTTGCCACAACCTAAAGAAAGTGGTTCTCATTTCCCCAGCAGCCATCAGTTGTCAATAGCTCCATTCTGGGAACAGAGGATGTCCAAGTCCGGCCATCAGAAATGGCCAATCTCACTCTGTATGACCATCAAGTCAAGATGAATCAATAAGCTACTTGTAAGCTTGAAATTCTACAACTATTAGAAAAGAACACAGGGAAACACTTGAAAGCACCAACAAGGATTTTCTGGATAGGACCAGAAAAGCACAGGAAACCAAAGTAAGAAGGTGACAAATACTACCATCAAACTAAAAAGGGTCCACACTTTGAAATGAAAGTATCAGCAGAGTGAAGAGAAAACCTGCAGAATGGAAGGAAATATTTGACAACTATTCCTCTGAAATGGGGCTAATATCTAGAAAATATTATAGAACTCAAAAATCAACAGGAAATCCAATTTAGAAATAGGCAAATGATACAAATAAATACCTCTTATTTAAAAAAAAATTACTGTGGAACCAATATGTGGAGGAAGTCTCAATATCCTTAGACATCAGGGAAATGAACATCAGAACAACAGTCAAGTGCAAACTCATCCCAGTTACGAAGGCTGTAATTCAAAGAATGCTAGCAAAATTACAGAAACACAAGGAACTTCTATATACTGTTGGTGGGCATGTCAGTGCAGCATTAGGAAGAACAGTAAGGTTCTCAAAACCTTATGGGACCTCTATGTCCCAATCCTAGACAGATAACCAAAGGAAATGACATCAGCATAGAAGTGATACTTTCATAGTTATGTTAACTAAAACATTATTCTCAATAGCTAAGGTATTCAGTGCCCACCAACAGGTGGATGGTGAAGCCAAAGGTGATATACATACACTACAGAGTGTTATCCAGTCCCTACAAAGGATGGCAATTTATCATTTGCAGTAAAATGGGTAGAAGCAAAAGACATTATGTTAAGTGAAATAGGCCAGGCACCATGATAAGCACTGCTTGCCCTCTCTAGACCTAAGGATTGAGAAGAGCATGACCGCTTATGGGAAATGAGAGGCTGGATTCCAATAGTGCACCATGTATGAACATATGAAAATGTCACATAGAATCACATTAATATGCACAAGTAATACAGGCTAATAATTTTTAATGATAACCAGTGATTAATCTGCCTTAGTTTTCCCAAAGTAATCTTTTGTGAGGTTGAACACAAACTGTTGTCCACATATTAAAATAAGCACAAGATACATAAAATATACCCACACAGAAGCATGAAAATTCTGTTAACACAGCATTACAGCATCAGGCACCTGTTTCCACAGTCAGCATTCCGATTCCGTTTCCTTATTTAAGCCTAAACCCCAGGGTCTTACATTGTAATGCTCTGGGTCCAACAGTCAAGTGTTCCTTATCACTCACAAATCCTTGCTAATGTCTGCCTCAGATGGTAGGAAGCAAGTCAAACAGGAGAGGCCTATCCAACACCCCCCCTAGTCTAAGCAACGTTTTTGAAGAAACAAAAAATAAAATATGTTCCAATAATAACATCATTGACATGGGAGAAAAGTCTGTCCCCACACAGATCGTGCAGTTTTTACATGGCACAAATATGCATTCCCAGATTTATGAACCAAAATTTAACTAGTTGATTTCACCAATTTTGACATTTCTATCACAGTTTCATGTTCCATACAATATCTCGCCATTACATATAATATATCCTTATTTTTCCTGCAGGAAATTAGTGTTGGAGCTAGTATCCTTTACCCATCTGAAAATTCTACCCAGTTTTGATCCTGAGATATGGAAAATGAGACTGAGTCACCAGACAACTAGGCAGAGACTCCGTGAGGCACTTGTGGGAAGAGGCACAAAAAATTGTTCTGAAGGGACCATGTGTCACCTGAAGAGCTGAACATGTAGACAAGTCCTTCCCTCAGTGCAACCAGAACATGGTAGCCTGCATGTAACTCACTGGTGACCCCAGTGAGTGCAGGTGCTGTCTTAGTCAGCTTGGGCACTGTAACAAAGAGCCCTAGACTCGGGGGCATGAACAATGGCATTTATCACTCACAGCAGGCTGGCAAGTCCAAAGTGAAGACTCAAGCATGCTCATGTTCTGATGAGGCTTTCTCTCTGTGGAGAGAGATGGAGGGGGAGGAAGGAGGGGGGAGGGAAAGGGAAGGAAGGAAGAGGAGGGAGGGGAAGAAGGGATGGAAGGGGGAGCTAGCTCAGTTTTCTTTCTTCTTTTTCTATGAATATGAATGCTATTATGCCATTGTTGGATGCCCGAACCTCAAGATCTCATCTATACCTAAGTATTTCTCCAAAGCTCCCCTCCTAAATACATAAAGCACCAGAGCTTTCACTTAGAGACTTGGCCCAAGTTTTCCATAACAGGCATAGATAGTGGATAGTGTCTAATTGTTGGCTTATTTTTTATGATGTGTGTATCCTACTGTAAAAAACAGTACATATATATATATGTATATATATATATATGTTTTTATATTTATAAATTGGTTCTTGAGATATGGTTTCTCTGTGTAACAGCTCCGGCTATCCTGGAACTCTCTTTGTAGACCAGGCTGGCCTCAAACTCACAGAGATCTACCTGCCTCTGTCTCCAGAGTGCTGGGATTAAAGGCATGTGCCACCACCACCATGATTTATACTTTTTAAGCTATGTGTATATGTGCACTTGTGTGTCATTTGTACATGTGAGTTCAGGTGCCCTCAAAGGGATCAGATTCCCTAGAGTTGGAGTTACAGGTTTTGGCAAGCTGCCCAACATGGGTACTGGGAACCAAATTCAGGTCCTCTACAAGAGTACACACTCTTAAACTGTTGAGCCAATTCTTCAGCTCCAAAGTGTATCCCAGCCTGGCCTTGAACACAAGGTCTTCCTGCCTCTGCCTGTTTGGCATGCACCACAACAGGCTTTAGTTTTAACGCTAATTTTAATCTCTATATGATTTCCCTTATATGATTGGGAAAGATGATATTAGCATGGATGTAGACAGTCCAGGCAGCTTTGATCCAGTTTTGCTCCTTGCTACACACAAAGATGTACCAGAGGCTGCCTACCTACAGACCTTCTCATACAGGGTATGCAAAGCAGAGCATGGAGCTCTGAGACCAGAGAGGTTATAAAAACAATCAGAACTGATGAGTGGTGATAATGATAATGGTGGTGACAGTGATATTCAGTGCACATCCTGTGTATCTCAGACCCTCTTCTGAGCACTTTAAATACAGTTGTAGTGGCATCTTGCCTTGTCAGTGAACTTGTGATGGTGGTGGCCATGTTGCACTATACAGTTCTACCTCTGTTTTAGAGATTTGCATATATGTTTATATAGTTATAAATTTGAGGTCATTGTCCTTATGCTACACATCGGTTTTAAGATGGTTTAAATTATATTTGGGAAGCTTCGGTCACTAAGCAATTATGTTTCTGAGAATTACAGATTATAGCTAAACATGCTTCTTATACTTAATGATGTTAGTCAGGTTCTATATGTGCTCAGAGATGTACCCAACGTAGATATTTGATATTCAAACACTTCAAAGACCTACAGAATATGGCATTTAAATGTTTTAATAACTAGAACTCCATTGACAGAGAATATAATGGACACTGTTGACACTCCATTTGGAGCTTGTTTTCTTCTTGGCTACTGGCCTTTTGGGCAAATAACTGCCCCTACCTCAACTGCTGACTTTGGACATGCTGTCCTAACTGGGCAAGTAGGAAATAAACTTAAAGAGACTGCTAAACCTTGCCAAGTCAGGGTAAGGCAGTCTTTCAATTTCCCTGCTTCTGAGATGATCTGTCTGTTACTCTAGGCCTTAGTCAAAGATGGTTTCCCACGACATTACTGGGATATTTTGGGTGGCTGTCCAGGTAGTCTGCTGTTTCTGTCTTTGCTCGTACCCTTAGGAAGTTGCATGCTTGTACTTCCTGCTTACCCCAGTAATGTTATTTTCCTTCTCGGGTCTTTGATGAGGTTAAAGACTAGACTGTTATAGCTAATATCCTCTCTTATCTTAAATAAAACAAAATACTAGGTACAAGACTTAGACTGTCCAGATTAGGACAGCTATGGGAATAATCTCTGTTATATGCTATTACCCTGGAACTGGACATGTAAAATGTGTCTATTGCTCAATGTTGCTCTTCCTAGTTACAGGTTTTAATTTGTGTATGTTTTTACCTTTCCTTCTCCTGAATATACTTGATATTTGTTAACATTGTAGATAGCTTTTGTACCAGGCTTAAAACCTTCTTTAGACAAAAGGGGAATTGTAGTGGCATCTTGCCTTGCCAGTGAACTTGTAGTGGTGGCCTCACCCTTTGGGTGTGGTTTCAGGTGCAGATGTGACCCATTATAAACTAGAAGAGGGGCTGGCTCATGCTCTCTTGGGATGCGGAGAGCATCAGAAGGGCAGAAACTACATCTTCTGGAGCAGGAAGACCACGGTGGTTATTTACTCTTAACTGTGTAAGTGCTTCTCTGATAAATACCTGTTTATCATTTATCTTGGGTCTGCCGAACTATTTTAAACCCCACCTTCATATAGTCTAGCAGAGTTCCCTGGAACTGTATGAGGGAGACACAATTAGGCAGAAACCTGCAGAGGAACACTTATCTGAGGTAACATGGGGCACAGAAATAGCAAAGTAGTGGAGCTGGAGTTCACCTACCTGCCCCTTGGGTTTGCAGAGTGGCAACAAACACCACCTGTGCTGCACCACCTCCTCAGCAGGTCACCTGCCTGCCCTCCCTCTCTCTCTCTCTCCCTCCCTCCCTCCCTCCCCTCCCTCCCTCCCTCCCTCCCTCCCTCCCTCCCTCCCCTCCCTCCATAGCCAGCACACTGAGGAGCAGTTCCCTTATTCTGCAGACTGCTCTCCCTCTCACTCCTTGTCCCTCCCTGTCTCCCTTTTCTCCCCTCTTTCTGGCAGGAGCATGGCTGTTCTAGGGCATGGATGCAATTTACAAATAGCTGGAGACTCACTTTTGCCTTGGTTGGGCCATGGCTAAATCTTTAGAAATCGTCAAGGTCCTAGTTCCAAACCTCTCTATCTTTTTATATAAATACACATGAAGTAAGAAATGAGAGAAAATAATTCAATGTTCCATTTTACAAAACTGAGTAATCAAATTCCTACTCAAAGAGCACGGGTGTCCAAATGCTCTTAATGCTATTTTTAGCTCTTTAAAAGCTCTAGACACAATATTTTGACATTTACTAATTTTACTATATGAGTAGTTGGGATAGGAATTCACCTTTTATCTACATCTTTATTTACTTGTGAACTCATTTGAAAGACATTTGATTCTCCAAATTGCCAGATATGCCCTTATTGGTTTAGTTGTTTTCCAAATAATACTGGGACATTTACATAAATACTTGAATATATTGAAATACTCATCATAAGATCACAATACAAGATAGGATGTTTTCTGAAGCTATTGATGTAGAAATTGAGAAAACAGAGCAGAGAGAGAAATAGGTATAAAGAAGTAAATTGAAGCATCAGATAATTATTTTTAAAATAATCATTATAGCTGTTAACTTTATATCTGAAGATGACAATATGGGAAACCATTTTTCCCATGTGGATTTTCTATATTTTTAGAATTCCTTTCATCAAGGGTGAGAATACATATCACCCTTTTCCCCTAAGAATAAATATTTCCTATGGTGGAGAGATGCTCAGTTGAGAGTGTGTACTGCTCTTTCAGAGGTGCCAGCACCCACATGTGCTGGCTCACCAGCATCTGTGACTCCAGCTCCAGGGTGCCATGCTTCTGGTCTCCACTGGCGCCTGCACTCATCATGTGTATACATCATGAGTATACACCCCACACACATAATTCAAAAATAAAATCGACCTTTTTAAAGCAGGATGTGTACCGAGTGGCAGTGATACCACAGGTGTGTTAGTCATACTGATTGTAGCTCCACATCAACCCTTGGCCAGCAGGGCACCATCTCTGCTCAGGTGTGAGGAAGCTAAGGCAAAGGGTGGTTTCCTACAGCCAAACAGCTGGGTACTCATGTCCCTATCCGGACTAAGGAACTACTAGTTGATGGGGGAAATACTTCTGTGTATGTTTATAAATAAAGTACTTGCTTGGCCAATGAGACAGCAGGTTAGGCTGGACTACGAGTCAAAGAGGTTTCTGGGAAATGTAGTAGAGAAGTGGTGTTCCAGACAGGAAGTGACATAGCAGGGAGACTCATATTTAAGAAGAGGAAAAAGTAAGTGTCGCTCTCTTTTCCCCTCAGCTCCTGCTCCAGCGGCACAATGTGATTCACCAGCAAGGAGGGACACCAATAAGGCCTCCGATAAGATAAGTCCCATAAAATATATAGATGTATGGTAATTGAGACTGAGCTAACAGATGAGAATCCTAGTCATTGGCCAAGCAGCTTTGTAACTAATACAAGTCTCTCTGTGTATTCATTTGGGCCTAACTCGGGCGGGCGGCTAGCGTAAAGCTCGCACGTGGCGGTGAGGCTCAGGCGGCTTTTGGCAAAAAGATTTATTGTAACAACTAGCTCCAATGCATCTGACTCAGGGCTCTGCTACATCAGATGGCTCTAGCGAATCTCCTTGTTTAAACTGCCTAAGTCTTGGACAGCTCCAGCATCAAGTTCCCCTCCCCCACAGTGCACCATGTGTTCCAGACTTGGTCCCAGATCATCAGTTATGGAAACTGGCAGGTGAGCCCCAACGGGAGGTCTTTAGGCCATTGGCTTTGTTCCTGAAGTAGATCACAGGGCCGCCATCCTCAGACCCTTTTGCTTTCTGGTGATGGGATGAGCAGTATTACACCACCACGTGCTCCTGCCACGATCTGATCCCTCACACCACAGAGCAACAAAGGCCATTACTAATGTGGGGGCTTCAGGAATCGGTAACACTGGGAGTCAGGGACCAAGTGTTAAGGGAACCATTAGTACCTAAGACTGGACCTTGAAGCCTAAGTGGTACACAGAGCAAAGTTCAGTTATGCACAAAGTTATGGCTACTGATGGCCATTTGGCTTTCAAGGTAGTACCCATGGGACTTTGTATGTAGTTCAGTGGTATGGTGCTTACACAGCCTGTACAAGTCATTTGCTCCACCTCCAGGATGCAAAACAGTTCATAATATTCCCCATATAGAATGTTTGAGGCCAGAGATTTGGGAATATTTATGTATACATTATGGGGTGTGGTAAGGAAGAGAACAATGACAAAACATGAAATTCATTCACTTTTTACATTCACCTTACACACACAGCCTGATGACAATTTTATACAAAAACGTTCTTGTTGGCACATAAGCTCAGAAATGGAATTTCCCATTAGATCTGTGTCAATGCCCAAATGTTGCTGATGTCTGGCACTGGAGAGATGGCTCAGCAGGTAAGAGCAACTGCTGGTCTTGCAGAAGACCTGGGTTCTGTTCCCAGCACCAGTGTCAGGCAGCTCACAACCTTCTGTAACTCTAGTCCCAGGGAATCCAACAATTTTTTTTTGGCCTCTTTGAGCACCTGAATCCATGTGATACACATAGTATGTACTCAGGCCCCCCCCACACACACACACTAAAAAGTAAATATTTTTTAAAATTTCAGACCTCATATATCCAAATTAGGAATTCTTAACTTGAGTTTACAGTTTTTAATTCCAAAATGCTTTTTAAAAACTCAGCCATGTTAAGTTATACTTAAAGAGCAGATGGAGAAGTTTTCTCTGTGTATCGCTGCCTAATGGCTATATGATATATACCAGCCCACTGAACCATTTGCCTCATAAAAAACAAACAATTATCACTAGGCTTACACCTAGCTTACACAAAGCTTCAGGGTTATTGCACCTGACCTTCAGGGCCCCAGATATATACAGTTACGTAGGATGCAGAAACTATCAGTAGGATTTGTACGTAACAAATTCCTGATCATGACCAAAGAAGTCAGCAGGAATTGAACATGCAATAAAGCAAAGATTCCTGTAACCTTAATAATCCAAGACAGCCACTACTAAATTTTAGTGGAGTAGGTTTCAGTCTCCCTCTCTTAATTGGCCCTAACTTGATGCTCATCAAGAAGTAACTCATCTACTTCAAATATTTAACTTGCAGATTCCCTGAGATGAGAACTCATTCATAACCCATAAGTCTCTCTGTGTCTCTGTATCTGTCTCTGTCTCTGTCTGTCTCTGTCTGTCTCTCTCTCTCTCTCTCTCTCTCTCTCTCTCTGTGTGTGTGTGTGTGTGTGTGTGTGTGTGTGTGAGTGAAGAAAACCATTAGATTCTAATCCATCAGCATAATATAGTATTAGGAACTATATTTTCTATGCTGTAAATTAACACCCCATTAATCTTGCTTCTTTTGTTTTCTTTAATTTTGTTGAGACAAAGTTTCATGTAATCCAGGCTGCCTAAACCTGATTTGTAGCAGAAGATGACCTTCAGCTTCTGATATCCTTGCCTGTACTTCCCAATTACTGGAATTACAGTTGTGCACTGCCATACCTGGTTCATGTGGTGTTGGGGATGGAACCAAGGGCTTCTTACATTCTAGGTGAGCATTGTGCTGACTAAGATACATTGCTTCTATTACCATGTCATAGTGATATCATGGTAGTTCATGGTTTAGATTTTCTTAATTGTTAATTATTCATTTCTGGTTTGTTTTTTTTATTATCTTATCTTACCATTATGGACTCTCTTGTTTTCTCTCTCTCAGATACATGCTATCATGTACTATATCTGGAGGTTACATGTTTTCACACACCTAAAATATTGGCAAAATCATGGACTTCATGAGGCAAGTTTGCAGATTTTGATACAGGTTTCCAAATTCCTTTCTTGAAATGTATAAGCTACCAGCATTTTCATTCATATGTACATACATACATACATACACACATACACACACATACATACACACACACACATGCATACATACATACAAGACAACTAATATGGACCTCTGGCCTCAATACACACAAGCACACAGATGCACACACACTGTACACACCCACACAAGCATGTGCACACAAAATCTCAAATTTTGTGACTTCTAAATTTAAAATATGGCAATATAAAAAATAATTCCCCCAAGTCTTGATTTAAATAAGAAGGGGAAGAATAAAGAAACATGGAGAAGGGCTCAGCAAGGAAAGGATATAATTGAACATCTGTTTTCATCAGAGCTCAATGTCCTGTGTTCATCCTGGCTGAGTGTGTGGAAGTTCAACTTCTCCCTGAACCTGAAGTCCATCAGCTCTGCCGGGCTCGCTGACTAGCTCAACCCAGGGTTCTGCCCGTCTCCCCCACCCCAGCACACACAAGCACCGGGGTTACACACGCGTCTTAAGTTTCTCGATAAAGAAAAACAGAGGCAGAGAAAGGGGTTAGCTTGTGTGGTGGTTTGAATGAAAATGGCTCCCATAGGTCCAAAGGGAGCGGCACTAATGGGAGGTGTGGCCTTGCTGGAGTGGGTGTGGCTTGTGGAAGGAGGTGTGTCACTGAGGATGGGCTTTGAGGTCTCAGATCCTCAAGCCTGGCCTCGTGTTTCAGTCTCTTCCTGCTGCCTGTATCTGGCTGTAGAATTCTCAGCTCCCTCTCCAGCACCATGTCTTCCTGTATGCTGCCGTGTTTTCTGTCATGATAATAATGGACTAAACCTCTGAAACTGTAAGCCAGTACCAGTTAAAGGTTTTCCTTTATAAGAGATGTCGTGGTCATGGTGTCTCTTTACAGCAATAAAACCTTAAATATGACAGCTTGGCTCAATGGTTAGAGAGATTTGGTGTGTCTGGGACAAGGCTGCCCATTGCGGTGGAAAAGTAGCTACACAGATCTGCTTACCTCAAGGACTGAAATGGTGGGATACTAGGGTCTCATTATTCCTTTTATAGGCACATCTCCAGGGATCTGAAGACCTCCCATAAGTCTCCACATCTTGAATGCTCCCCATATCCCAATAGTGTCACAGGTGGGATACCATACCTTTAATACTTGGCTCTTTGGGGGACAATTATTCAAACCCATTTCCCAATCATTCATAAATCAACAGACATTCTCTGAGCTCTTACATGTAATATGCTTACATGGCTGTTCCATGAGACTAGTAGAGATGTAAACCAAGGGACACAACAGTGAGGATTTGCCACAGAGGCTCGCTCAGAGACAGTACCACCCTGATGAAGACAGCAGGTGGGATGGACCCCCCACGAGGGGATGCATTGACATTGCAGGGTAGCTGTGCCTGGATGTCATGATGGAACAAGAATGGGAAACAATGGGCAGTCCCTAGGAAAAACAAACATAAAAATATGGATGTGGGAATAAGATCTTCAGGTCACCTGGCAGTGAACCATCTTGGTAGCAATGGAAGGAGCAGATCCATCAATGCAGTGAAGAACTCGGGCTGTGGGGAGGAAGGATGGTAGACAGGGCCATGACAACAAAGCAGAGCCATGAAGCAGCCCACAATATCCAAAGGTGCCTCCTAAAGATATTTTGGAGAACTGAGGAATTTCCATACTTCTGAAATAAAATAGGCCTGCCTTGTTTACTCGGGTTTAAAATAAATCAAAAAGAAATTGACTGGCTTATAGGTTTTTTTTTTAAACATTCCAGACTTTTGTTTATACAGGGAAGGATTTTTGTCCAAAGGTCAAATTTCTCCTGCTGTAATCACCTTTATATATCTAAGTTCGGTATTATTCTAGTTCCATAAACAAGCTTAAAATAGGAGTTGATAATACCATCAGATTTGAACAGGGGAAGGGCTTCATATTTCTGTGTCTACAGCCAAATGCATTTTTTCCCCAAGCAAGGTCAGTGGTTTCAGACATACAGTTTGGAAAAGGTTTTGCGTTTTGTGGAATGGGTTTTAGCAGCTCACCAGGGATGCCTCCAACCTTGTTTTTCCTTAACTCAAAACTAAGCTAAGGTATATGATTTCAAAACTTGCTTTAAAGGGTTAATTAAAACCAGCATACCAGAAAAGATTAAAATCCTATTGATTGACTGATTAAAAGATATCTTTGATGCACAGCATGAGTGTGTAAAATATGTCTCCATGGTTTTCTCTAGGCACAGAATTGCAAATATCTTTAATTTTATATTTGTAATTTATCTGTATTTTTCAATATTTCCACAGGAAGTAAATATGCCTTGTGTAATTTTTAAGCCAAGTTAATATTTTAAAACATAGGAATCTGAATACACATGGGATCCTAAAAATTGTTACACTTAACATGGAATCACAAAGGGATTTTTATCATTATAGCACAGAGATGGGAAAATAAGTTATTTTATTAGGAGGCATATAATGATAATTTACTATGGGTGTGGTAAAAGTATAACCCAGTGGTTCTCATATATATATATATATATATATATATATATATATATATATATATATATATTTGTGATGATGTTGGATGAGGCTTATCTTACTGTTCCTGTTCCATCTGGAATATTGTTCAAGTCCCAGAGGATGTAAAACATAAACTCTTTTGCTCACTTAGCACTCCCTTTCACTGCCAGGTTAATTCATCCAGTTGCTGCTGCTTATCCCTTCACTGATATCAGAACCCACGCTTCCAGCCTGCCTTCCTTGACCAACAGCTCTCCAAGACCCCTCCAGGTTTTGGGAGATAGATTGGTACTACTGAAGCATTTAGTCACATAGTCTGAGAAACTATGAATTGTCAGCATCTATGAGATGCTGTGAGACAGCCCTATGGAACTCTGACTGCCGAGGCACTAAGGACTAAGCCTCAAGGACTAAGCAAATACTGTATTTTTAGCCCCTCAGATATTTAATTTCACCTGTACTCATCATATTGATTCAATTCTTCTAGGAATCTCCCTCCCTCCCTCCTCCCTCCCTCCCTCCTCCCTCCTCCTCCCTCCCTCCCTCTCCTCTCCCTCTCTCTCTCTCTCTCTCTCTCTCTCTCTCTCTCTGTGTGTGTGTGTGTGTGTGTGTGTGTATGTAGCTGCATGTGGAGGTCAAAGGACAATCTTGGGTGTTGATTCTTGCCTTCCACATTGTTTGAGATATGGTCTCTTGCTTTGCTGTTGTGGACGCCAAGCTAGTTATCCCATCAGCCTCTGGAGGACCACTGGTATTACAGATGTAATTCCTTGTGCCAGGCTCTATGTGGGTTCTGAAGATCCTAACTTGGGTACTCACTGAGACATTTCCCTGCCCCCACAGACAGTTTTTGATTGAAGAAGAAGAAGAAGAAAGGCAGCCAGGTGTTGGTGGCGCACACCTTTAATCCCAGCACTTGGGAGGCAGAGGCAGGTGGATCTCTGTGAGTTTGAGACCAGCCTGGTCTACAAGAGCTAGTTCCAGGACAGTCTCCAAAGCCACAGAGAAACCCTGTCTCAAAAAAACCAAAAAAAAAAAAAAAAAAAAAAGAAGAGGAGGAGGAGGAGGAGGAGGATTTTTTCATAACCAGGAAAGTCCTTAGTCACTGGGGTAAACTCAACTATTGCAGTTGCCAAAGAACTACTGGATTTTTATTTTGTGGGTTTTTGTTTGTCTTGTTTTTTGAAACAAGGTCTCACTCTGCAGCACTGGATAGCTTAGAACTCACTATGTAAAGCAAACTGCCTTGAACTCAGAGAGATTCACCTGTCTCTGCATCCTGGGTGTTGGGACTAACAGTCTGTACCATCCCAGCTAGCCAAGACCCAAGTCCATATGGTAAAGCTGAATGACTGGATTGTTTTTATCTCAAACAGCATTGTATATTCCTATGTGAGTTTCCTTTTTGTTTCAGGAATGTTCTCCATGTTTGCATGTCCAACCATGGAATGAACTTTGTCCTTGGAGCCACTGTGTGCCAAGATAAGCAGATGACTGGAAACCAACTTCTATGTGCATTTTCTCCTTATCATATCCCTCAATTTTATTAGACTCACAACTTCCAATCTAATTCTTCCCACACTTGAAAGTTGAACATTTATTTTCTCCATGAAACTGTCTAAAATATTGCTTAGATTCTGCCCATAGAAACCACATTCTTATAGGAGTTTCACAGCATTTATCATGTGTGTTGTCTCCTTGTCTACATTAGCATCTAATTTTTTGCTCCAACTTTTCTGCTTTGTCTTAAGTAGAGAGACTTTGATAATAAAAAAAGGAAATCTCTAGTTTTCTCAGCTTTCCAGTTATACCTGGTGTATTGTTCATGTCACAGGAGATGGTAAAAGGTACTTTTGATCAACGAAAATGTGCCTGTAGAATCAACATGGCCTATTATAACCAGGATGCTTCCATCTCCAGTTGTCATTTATTGTCCTACAATATTCTAATGAGACGATACAATCCATCTGGTTGAAGCAAGTGTCTGGAATAGAATGGCCATGCATCTCTTCAATAACCATGAAACACTGCTTTCATCTCTTCAAGACAGAATTATGAATGTGATTTTGTATTCCACAGACCTAAAATCAACATTGATGAAAACTAAACCTTCAAACCAAAATAGCATACCTCTGGTTTGACTTTGGGTTAATATTAGCAATGACTTAATGAGGTGATTCCTGTGTATGTACAAGTAGGCTTAAGAGCCTTCATGGCTATTCTTTAAGGCCAGGGAATGTGTTTCATTAAACAATGGTCTGAAATGATAGTCTTAATCAGTGAGTACTGAAGTTAGGTTGTGGTTGCATTTAATAGTGTGTGGACCACTGGACATAGTATAGTTGTGTAAGACTACACTATCTTCTAGGATGCTGTGTTGAAGTGAGTAGTTGGAGGAGGTTCATACTACTTATTATACAGATACTATAATGAAATCAATATACTTGTTGATTTTTTCTATATCTATGAGGCATTTTAGGGAACAAATGAGAGATTCTTCTACTGGCTAGGAACCCACATTAGCTTCTTTAAGGTGAGAGAAATAGAAATGGAACACTGTAGACCAGTCCTAGCTCGGAGCACTGTACAGCTAGCACAGCTAGCACAGCATTGACTGAACAGTTCATTTCATACTGATAACATAGTACACTAATCTTATTTCTTTACTAACTGAACCAATAAATCCGTACTTCCTGAGTCATCGATGTAGGAACAAAGAGAAAACGGGGCTTCCCTGCAAGACTCCAGGTGGGACTGCAAAGAGAGAAGGAGGCAGACAGAGTCCTCACAAAAACATTTCAGAATGGGCTGAAATGGCCTCTTCTGTGGGCCTCTGATATCAGCTTGATCCTCCACCTCCCAAAACAAAAACAAAAACCCAGAGATGGTATCTTGACTGCATATTAGAAAGGTTATATTTGAAAGGTCAAGTAACTTGCTTAAGATCACTTCTAGTAAGTTATGGCACAACAGAGCTAAGGGTGCTGTTCACCTGTCCAAGACTCAATGAAGTTGCTTCCACATTCCACTATGTATCTGGGGGGAGAAGATATTGTGCTTTGAATGAGAAATGTCCCATAGGCTCGTGTATTTGAATAGTTAGTCTCTACTTGCTCCTTGTGGAGGTTATGGAGCATTTATAACATGGATCCTAGAGAGAGGTAGTATGTCACAGGAGTGGGTTTTAACAGTTTATAGCCTTACCTCAGTTGAAGGGCCCCCCCATCACTCTGCTTCCTATGTGAAATTGATCCTGTGTGAGCTCTCAGATTCCTGCTCCCACTGCCTTGCTGTATTTTCCGGTTTACTATGGATATCTACCCTTCTGGAACCACAACCCAAAATCAGCTCTTTCTCAAGTTGCCTTTGGTCACACATTTTATCACAGAGACACAAACTAATACATTACATTTGGAAATGTGGAGTAATTCTCCAAAGATCAACTCTAGCAAGTTATGGAGTGACAGAGCTAAATATGGTAGTCACCTGTCAAAGGCTCATGGAGTTGCCACTGTATTCTACTGCTTGTCTTTATCAATACAACAAAGCAATATTTAATAATTTAAAGAGGTCAACTTGAATGTATTCATACTCACGAAGGTAATAGAGAAAACCCAAATGTATCACACTAATGGACCAGAAGAATTTCTACAGCCTCTAGGAGTCAAAAACATAAATGTAGCAAGTCGTCTTGCTCAGTCAATATGAGTAATACATAGGGTATGACACCCACAACCTCTTTTAAGTTTCTGATACATCTGTGTAAGTATCCCAGCCTGGTGTGGTGACTCTCACCTATAATCACTGAACTCCAAGGCTGAAGTGGGAAGAGTTCAAGTTTAAGGGCAGCCTGGGCTCTACAGCAAAACAGTCTAAAAGAACGAGTTAGTATGTACATCTCATTTAGGAAAGACAAGGCTTATGTTCAAAGAACCATCTTTCTCCTTTCCTCTTGTTCCAAACTTCTTGGGTCTTTATACTATAACAGAATTTCCTAAACTGCATTTTACTATTATTAGGTACATACAGATGGGAAAAATAAATGCAAAATAAATTATAACAAAACAACTAAATGAAACATTGCAATAAACAGAATGTGAATTATCCTGCTTTAGAACTTCTCCCATCATGCCACTGTTCATGCTTGTCTCTCAAGTGTATTTGACCACAAGGCTTATTTATTTATTTAAGAATTGCTTTCATGATCATCATCTCATGTCTACTGGAACATAGCTTTTTTATTGTTTTAAAGAAAATTGTGTCCAAATAGTTGCTTCAAAGTTAGTTCCTTGTAAACCTTAAAGTGTAGGGTTTTCTAAGTTTTGGGGAGATTGAGATAGGTATTGAACTTGTAAGTATGAATGTTATGACCTACTAAGAATTGAAGAAGACATTTCCAGGCAGAAGCTAAATAGACTTATATTAACATGCTCATAATACAGGATCAGTGGTCAAAATATAAATCTATATTTTTCTGTGACTATCTCTTCTATATCACTCAGGATTGCTCCGACCAAGCAACTTAACACTTTTTGTGCAATTTCTGTTTAATTCCTTTACTTTCTTGGAGTTTATTTCTATCATAAAATCCCTTTCACTATTTCTCACAGGTATATATTTTGAATCTGAGTTTCAGGAAACTTGGACCTTAATTATCTTTCTAGAAGCTGCTACAAGGTGAAGTTCATATGCAATAGAAAGGTATTTTGTTCATTAATCCAATAACTAATCACTGAATGCTAACCACATGTCCAAAGCTATTCTTTCTATATACAACAGTGAATAGGCATCTATTATCCTCTTGAGTTGTTGGATTTTATTTTTGAAAATTCAAAAACACTTTGTTGTAGGATATGTGTACACTGTGTGAAAATCTATTGTTGTGATTGGTGTAATCAAGAGCTGAATGGCCAATCACTAGGCAGGAAGTATAGGTGGGACTTCTGGGAACAGAGAGGACTCTGGAAAGAATAAAGGCAGAGATGCCAGGAGACACAGAGCAAGCAGGATGTTTGGGAGGAGAGGTAACAGCCACAAGTCATGTGGCAGAATGTAGATTAATATGAATGGGTTAATTAAAGTTATAAGAACTAGTTAGAAACAAGCCTAAGCTATATGCCGAGCCTTCATAGTTAATAAGAAGTCTCCATTTGGAAGCTGGCAGGACAAAGAAATACTCATTACAAGACTTTGCAAGCCTTTTGAAGACAGACTAATTTAAAGTGTTCTAGGTGTGTGTGTGTGTGTGTGTGTGTGTGTGTGTGTGTGTGTGGTGAGAGAGAGAGAGAGAGAAGAGAGAGAGAGAGAGAGAGAGAGAGAGAGAGAATAGGCTAGATTGACTAACCAGTGAACTTGTCTGCCTTCAACCCTGCAGTTCTGGGATTATGAGTATATTCTTTTACACCCTCAACTTTTTCACATGGGTTCTGATAATCAAACACAGGTCTCTGTGTTTGTGTGGCAAGCAGTTTGCTGACAGATAAACCTATCACCTTAGCTCACCATCATAGCTATTAAGAATTTACACTATCAATAATTAATACCTTAATTCATCAACACGAAGTTTCACATGACTTGTCTTGTTGCACTTTGTATTCATCTCTTTAATACAGAAGGATGACAATGTCCTATATAATAACCTACTTAATCCTGGCAATGAGTGAGCAGAGTAGAGACTATACATACATCCAGTTAGTGCAAGTGAACTTGAGGTTAAGGAAATAGCTTACCCAAGACATGTAACTACCAGAGAGGAGTGGTTATTTGAATGAGAAATGCTGTACATAGACTCCAGCACTTTAATACTTGGTCCCATTGGCAGCACATTTGGAGAGGTTATTGGGGAAGTACTTGCTGGAACATCACCAAGGATAAGCTCTGGAGTTCATAGCCTAACCTGCTTCTAGATAGTTTTCTCTGCTTCCTACTGCCATGCCTGTTACTTGTTGTCAGGCTTTCCCAACATGATAGACTCATCCCTCTGGAACCATGAACCCAAATAAACTCCTCTCCCGCAAGTTCCCTTGGTCATGCTGTCTTAGCACAGCAACAGAAAAGTAACTAATCCAAAAGTTAGTTCAAAATATGTCTGGTAGACCTGAAATAAAAGTCCACACCCTTTTCTACCAGGCCTACTGTCTACCTGTGACATTAGTATAAGTGAGCAGTCATTCATAGAGGAAGAAGTCTGAAGCACCAAGAAGTTACTAAAGTAAATGGAACTCTTATATGGCATTTTAAAACAGCCTCTGGTTCCCTGCATTTACACTCCCATCGAAAGCTCTAGACAATGTAGTGAGACTTTGTGCAAAGGCTGTAAGCAGGCGAGTGCTCCACCTCAAAGGCAGAGATTTCTGTGTTTTTGGCATCTGCTGTCTTCTCAGGAGGGAATAAGATGAAGTGGAGTATTTTTTTTACATGGATGCTGCAAGGAAGAGATAAAGCCAACAACAGACTCAAAGAAGCCTGAGACAGAAGATAAGAACAAGAAAGGCAAGTTCCAACTGAGCTAAGATTAGATGCCACTCAGAATTCCATAGGTGAAGGTACAAAATTTATCTTATTTTTCCAGAAGTCCTGGTTCTGTCCACTCATCCACTCACCTGATGTGGGACCTTATCAGATGTCTTGACCTCTCTCTCTCTCTCTCTCTCTCTCTCTCTCTCTCTCCCTCTCCCTCCCTCTCTCTCTCTCTCTCTCTCTCTCTTCTCTCTCTCTCTCTCTCTCTCTCTCTCTCTGTAACAGGTTTAGGATGTTACAAGGTATTCACTACTAAATTCAACCTTTAATGTGCAACAACGAATTCTCAATTTGGGTTTTTTCCCATTATATTCAGCCAAATGTAATCCTAGTTGATGCAAGTGTTATGTATTTTTAGTATTAAGAAGATACATTTTTTAAAAGCCTTTGAGAATTGACTGAATGTGGGAATGTGTTTCTTTCCCTCTGAGAAACGCTATTTGAAACTTGCCTTTACAAATCAAATTTTCACTCAACCTGAAACCACGTTAACAATGTGCGGTGAGATCACTTAGAACCATGTACACATTCTGCTTACATACTGTGCACTCAGCCTGTTTAGAACTAACCAACCTTCAAGGAAAACAGTGTGGCCAATATATATATATATATATATATATATATATATATATATCACATACTATATATACCACATATCCAAAGAGAGATAGATGATAGACAGACAGATAGATGATATATCCAAAGATATGTATTTTTTCCTTTATGAGCCATTCATGCCCCTGACTTAAAACAATGAATGTGTGCTTAAGAAGTGGTGGTTAGGGACCATACTGATCCGAGCAGCCTGCTCTGCTACCCAGTGCCGTGGTGACATCTGAGCCCAAGCTGCAGCTGAGGGCCATGTCTGGGTCTGTGGGCCTACTGCAGCCAGGGTCTGTGTTGATATCCATGACTCCTGTTACCATTGAAGGCCATGTGGATGGCTGGGGTCTGGGCTGCCACCAGGGGCCATGCCAGTCTGAGTGGCACGCACCAGTGCATGGTATTGTTCAGGACTGGGCTGTGGCCAAAGGCCATGTCTAGGTCCTTGGTCCTGCTGCCACTGGGGTCTTTGTTGATGTCTGTGGCCCCACTGAGACCTACAAGGGTCTTCACTAGATAGGGATCTAGAGCTGAAAGGAGAGGTGGACACATGCCCGCATCCCTAACCTAGGAGATATCTCCAACTGATAACCAGTTGCAAATGAAAATTTAGTTTCCTCTGAGGGAGTCTCACTGGGGAAACAAAGTACTTTTAAGGTCAGGCCCCATGCCCCACAGTAGATGGCCAACAGACAAAGAACTCAATAGCATCTTTGGAGGTTCCTTGGCTCATAATGTAGTATTATAGAGTTTTCCTTTTTTCTCTAAATTTTATCTTATTTTTCTTTTATTTATATTTTTTCTTTCTTTCTTTCTAGCCTACAGGCCTTTTGTGTATAGATTATGGCTTCCAGTTTGGTGTTTTCTTATAGGATTCCTGAGTGTGCAAACAGTGGATCTGGTTCTTGTGGCTTCTCCTAGGCTCTTCACCTTCTGTTTGTTTTGTCCTATTCTGACGTGTTAGTTTTTGGGTTGTATTACTATATTTGATTTTATTATTCTCCCTTAGAAGCCTGTTTGTTTTCTAATGAGAGAAGGGGTGGATGTGGATGGGAGGGGAGATGGGAGAGGTTGGGAGGAGTAGAGGGAGAGGAAACGTAATCAGGATACAATGTGTGAAGGAAAAATAATCTGTTTTCAATAAAAGGAAAGAGAGGAGAAGGTGGTAAAAACTGACGGGAAAATGACCAAGAGAAATTAGGAGGAGAAAGAAAAGGACTTGGAATTCCTGAATGATCCATCATGGAAGAGTTTTGCCTAAGCTAAACAGTGGCATGGTCTATGTACAAGCCTCAGAGTTTTGTCTCACGCTTGTTTTGTGATTTCTGAACTCCTTCGGAAAGCAGCGCTA
This sequence comes from Cricetulus griseus, assembly GCF_003668045.3. NCBI lineage: Eukaryota > Metazoa > Chordata > Mammalia > Rodentia > Cricetidae > Cricetulus > Cricetulus griseus. The sequence goes on along the minus strand of NW_023276807.1, from coordinate 30,067,091 downwards.
TATTTAAACCGGGATGATTGATTGCTGCCAAGTACATTAGTTACTTTTCTGTTGCTGATAAAACACTAAGGCAATTTATAGAAGAAAGAGTTTATTTTGGGGTTTGGCTCCAGAGCAATGAGAGTCCATCATGGCAGGGAGGCACACACAGCAGCCTAGGCAGGAAACACACAGCAGCCAGGGGCAGGCATGGACAGAGGAGCAGCAAGCTGCGAGCTCACAGTTTCAAACACGAGGGAGAAGCAGAAAGAACAAACTCAAAGAAGGGCGGAGCTCTGACCTCTCAAAGCCTCCCCCTGTCGACAGACTTGCTCCAGCAAGGCTACGCCCCTTTAACCTCCCCAAACAGTGCCAGCAACTGGGAGCCACGTGGCCAAATGTCTGAACCTATGGGGACATTTCTCATTTAAACTACCACACTAAGAATCTGTTCTTCAATATCAATATAAGCACTAGTTTCAAAAAGCCAAAGCCAGGACAGGGTTGAAGATAAGGACTTGGAATTCCTGAATGATCCATCATGGAAGAGTTTTGCCTAAGCTAAACAGTGAGCAAAATAGAGGAACACATTCAGGTATAGCAAAGCTATGTGTGAGCATGTTGTCCATTAGCAAGAATCTCAGACTTGATGTGTTTTGCACACACAAATCCTATACATCCTAATCTATTCTCCTGGGCCTAATAAGTCTTCCTTCCTGCCTGGACAATATGAAAGTCAGTCAACGTATTAATATGTTTGATCTTCATTTGAAAAGGAGCATATTGTTCCAGCCAAGGTTACTTTCCTTGTGTGAAAAATTTCCCCTGCCCCATGCTTCACCATGTGGGGTGCCTAACAGTAGCAATGCTTATCTGCCTTCAGGGTAGAGCTAAACAGTAAGAGACACTGTGGTGGCCAGCCTCTATTGTCAACATGACTGGATTTAGAACCACTTAGACATCACACCCCTGGGCACACCTGTGAGGGAGGGTGTTCCCAGGGAGAGTTAACTGATGTAGGGACCCACCCCTATTGGGCACAGCACCATCCCACAGGCTGGGGTCCTGGACTGAAACAGGAGGAGAAAGCAAGTTGCAGAGACCAGCAATCCTCTTCCTCTGCTTTCTGACTGTGGCTGCGCCATGAGCAGCTGCCTCCTGCTCCTGCTGTCAAGCCTTCCATAAACCCCCCATTCCTGTTCCAGCTGCCAAGACTTCCGTGTGGCCATGGATTGTACTCTCATACCTGAGCCAAAATAAACCCTCCTCCTAAAAGTTGCTTTTTGTCAAGTGTTTTGCCACAGCAACAAGAAAAGTAACCAATTTGGAAGGCTTTAGGCTTGGCATTTGTGTGGGTACAATGCATTCAATCTCAGACTTCCCCCTAACTGGCCCATGCTCATACATGGTTTTGCTATATGTGAAGATGCATCCCCCGTTGCTCACTGTGGTTAAGTAGCTTTCCTTCGTGGCATGCCTTATTCCTACATGGGTCCCCCTTCAAGACCTGACCTTAGTTCCAATTTCAATTCCAGGACTTGATATAACTTCATCGGTTTGCTTCTCTTCCTTCCATACTGTGGCCCCTCAGCGCACTGCTGTCCATCCATCTGGAATGGACACACTTGCCGGAGTGTTCTCTGCTGTAGATGAGAATCTTTTCCATGATGAGTGTCAGATAAAAATACATCAGTCTCCAACTTTTAAGTAATGAACTATAATTCCTTCCTTCCTCTTTCCCAGAGCAGAAGCCAAAGGGGAAAAGACAAGAAAACCTATTACGGAATTTCAAACATGAAACCTCCTTGTTTTTTTCAGTCTTAAGGGCAGGAATTCCAGGGTCCTTTTCTTCAACCCTATCCTAACTTTGGCTTTAAAAGCTAGTGCTTGTGTTATTAATTGGTGGGTGCCTGGCAACAAGCAAACATTCTGGATTAAATATAAATCTGCTTTCTGAAGGAGTTCAGAATCACTAAACAAGCTTGAGACAAAACTCTTGAAGACTCATACATAGGGCAGAAAACCTTGAGAGACTTATCCAGACATTTCAACACATTCCCTGTCTTGATAAACGAGTTACAATAAATCATATCAAATAAATTTGGCTTCATTTCATTTAGTAGTACTTAAGTTTATTTTTCTTCAAGGCAGTGTAATAGAAATAATTTTCAAGTGATATTAGCTTTTTAAAAAATTTACAATTTTTATGTGTATGAGTGTTTGCCTCCATGTATGTGTGTTCACCATGAGCATGCTGTGCCTACAGAGGCCAGAGGGGGCACTGGATCCCCTGGAACTGTAATTACAGATAGCTTTGAGTCACCACATGGTGAGTGACGGGAACTGGATCTAGGTCCTCTGGAAGAGCAGCCAGTGCTCTTCTTAACTGCTGAGCCATCTCTCCAGCACTGATACTGACATTTATTTAAATCTGACCCAAAGGACAACACATTGAAATTATGTTGCATGACTCTAATACAAACATACATGAGGCATCTACTAAAAAAAAATCCCCAAATTTTAGTTTCTTAATGAAAAAGTCTATTATTTATCATGCTAGATTGCAATATAGGCTATGCTCCAAAGGACCCTCTCCATATGGTCATTCAGAGATCCAATCCTCTTTCATTTAGGGCTGCCCCATCCTATAGCCACCTCAGAGCAAAACACTCAGTTCTTGAATTCTGCTGGCAGAGAGAGGAAGGAAGCTGAATGGGCACACAAAGTTTTCCGTAGGCCAGGGCTTGGAGTCATATGAGCATTATCATTTTGTCCACATTCCATTGGTCATAATTCATTCATGAGCCATGCTGAACTACTGAGGACTCTGGGAAATCTACTGATGTCACATTTCCAAGTGGTCAAGGGCATTCATTTGGTAGGACCATTTGGGGAGATCCCAAGAGGTGGGAAAAGGCCCCTTGCTCTGCAAAGAAAATACAGGTAACAGAAGAAAGAGGCACAGAGCAAGGTTCCACAGCTGGAAATGTTGCCTTTCCAGGTTAAAAGATGCAGTAGCAACATGGATATGACTGCAGATAGGTCACTGGTTACAGCATCTTCTATGGGTTCAGGATGATATGGCTGTGACACTGACCACTGAGGGGGCCCAACTCTTCAGCCACTCTTTGTTCTGCACAGCTGTATTTACTTTAATATCCTGTGTGAAAAGAAGACTGCCTTCTGTTGATGACTGCATTTATAGAGAATGAAACTTAGTCGTCTCTCTTTATGATGTGTGCTAGTATTTCACAAAACGCCTAGGGAAGGGGTGTGTGTGTGTGTGTGTTTGTGTGTGTGTGTGTGTGTGTGTGTGTGTGTGTGTGTGTGTGTGTGTGTGTGTGTGTGACATGTGCATATGCACACGTGTACTTGCGTATGTGTGTGTATGTTGCTGGAAGTAACAAATGGTTATTGAAAAGCAAACAAAATACTGAACTAGTTTAGTGAGAAAAATAATTCACAAGAATGGATTTACTGGGAGAATTTATGGAAGGTGAGAAAGACATTTGTTTTCCCTGCAACTAAACCATCAGGCCCAGTCAAGCTGGTTATTGCTGATGGGCAATTACTATGTTGGAACTACATCCCAAACCTGTGACATGGGCTGCACTCACTGTCTCTTATTCATAAGGTCTGAATTATTCCTGTGGGAAAATAGAATGCTGATGGAATTCAGTAGCTGTTTTCAGAGGGAAATCCCTGGAAAATCTTGACAATATAACAAGCTGGATGGAGTGATTCTTATGACTGTATCTCTTCTCTCTGGTGTGCTGGTCTTCCCAGGAATGGCAGGGGGAGGAATAAAACATTTGAAGAAAATGGATTTTTTTCAAGCCGGGGTTTCTCTGTGAAACAGTCCTGGCTGTCCTGGAACTCACTCGGTAGGCTGGCCTTGAACTCACAGAGATCTGCCTGCCTCTAGATTTTTAAAGCGAAGGTAAAATTGCATCAAAATCACACTGCTTTGGGGCAGCACCAGCTCAAGGTATGTAGAAAGTTTTGGATATGTTTGAGATTTTAGAGGCGTTTGTGATTGCTTACTTAGCCTTCAGAGATGTGGGGATGTGAAGGATTTGATCAGGTATCTGGATATCTGCATGGCTCACTCTTTGGGAGTTAAGTGGGGCAGTGACCATAGATGAGAAAGGAACCTGGGCAAGGCTTCTCATGCTGCAGAGGAGGAAGTAAGAAGGTGTGCCTTCTCTCTGCACAGGGCTTGGGTGCAGAGTCTTTTCCCTCCCTCTCCCATCATGCGCCACAAGTGTGAGATGCTCTGTGCAAAGGGAACTTCCTCCCTAGAGATGGTTTTCTTTGTTGCAAGCTTTGTTTCCCTCTCTTTCCATGAAGAAATCAATTGGGGAAAAACAACAACAAAAACCTCATTAGCTTATTTCCACGCGTGCCGATAACTAAAAAGCAGAAATCTCTCATTTCTTACCTAAGTTTCTCAGTAAAGTAATTTGGACAGTTTGCAGAGCGCAGCTTATTTAATGGCTGGGTTTGTTACTTCTCCTGGAATTGGAAACCCAAATCAGGATTTCTTCATTGATTATGGTGTCTATAAAGGAGACACAGGTCAAGTTCTTACATGATGCCAAACAGAGTGACGCTGAGTGTTAACCTATTACTTTAGTTTATTCATGGCTCCACTGTATCCAGATATATCAACTTGCATAGAGTTCTAATATAGAAGTTAAATTATTCTGTTAGTTCTTTCCTCCATTGTACTTGAAGAGATGGAATGTAACTACTTTTATCATGTCCTGAAAATATTTCACTTTGAGCTTTTGTGGCCTTACAATTTAGGTTAACTATGGGTTTGGCTTGATGAGCCATGAGACCATCTCTTGGGTGAGTGGGGGTGTATTCCCAAAGCCATTGTCATACAAGTCTGAGGATTTGAGTTTGAGCCCCAGAATCTACATAGAAATTTGAAAATGTAATGCAAGGCCTGGAGGAGGAAATGACAGGTGTTTCTCTGGGGCTTTCTGACCACCAACCAGCCTGGCCTTGGAGAATAGACCTGCCTCCATAAACAAGGTGGACTGTTTTTTGAGTATACAAGGGAAGGAGAGAGAGAGAGAGAGAGAGAGAGAGAGAGAGAGAGAGAGAGAGAGAGAGAGAGAGAGAGAGAGACTTCTGGAAGATCACAGTGAAATTTGAAAAAGGCAAGAGCTGAAAGAGATTCTCCCACATTAGGACGACTGGCAAGGTCGACTGGAGGTGATTGAGGCTGAGCAAGGAGACACGAGAGCTTTGAATATGAGGGGCAAATGAGTCTCAGGAAGTTGGTCACGGGGGAACACTGGTTTCATGCTGCCAGTCATGCTGGGCTAAGCCCAGAAACCACAGGCACTGTGGGTAGCCAGCAAACAACAAAGATACAGGCACCATGGGAGGCCAGCGGACAGAAAAGATGCTAAAGTACACACCCCACTTCTTCTGGGAATAATTAAAACAATGTTTCGTTACTCTCAAAGAATACCTCTACCACACAGCTATTACTCACTGGATCATCACAAAGACGCTTACTATACACACACACACACACACACACACACACACACACACACACACACAGACACACACTCACACACACAGACACACACTCACACACACACACACACACACACACACACACACACACACACACACACGGGGAGGGGAGCTGGCCAGCCAGAGGAAATCACTAATCAACTTTCACAAAGACACTTACTCGTACACACACAGACACAGACACAGACACAGACACAGACACAGACACAGACACAGACACAGACACACACACACACACACACACACACACACACACAGGGAGGGGAGCTGGCCAGCCAGAGGAAATCACTAATCAACTTTCTCTCTGCGTGGTTGCATGTCCGAGATATTCCATGTCATATGGAGTCCTTTAAATCTGGCTTTTTTTTTTTTTTCACTTAGAAGTATGTTTTCCAGGTCCAGTATTTGTCAGCAATCATTTCTTTGTGTTTTCTGCTTGCTCTTTTGGACCAGCTTAAAATCCATAGCACAAGTGAGGTGAAACAACAATTTTTTGTTGTATGCCTTTTTAATTTTTTTTTTTTTTTTTTTTTTTTTTTTTTTTTTTTTTTTTTTTTTTTTTTGGTTTTTCGAGACAGGGATTCTCTGTGTAGCTTTGGAGCCTATTCTGGCACTTGCTCTGGAGACCAGGCTGGCCTTGAACTCACAGAGATCCGCCTGCCTCTGCCTCCCAAGTGCTGCGATTAAAGGCGTGTGCCACTGCCTTTTTAATTTTTTAAATGTATTTTAATTTAAATTAGAAGCAAGCCTGCTTCACATGTCAATCCCATCTCCCTCTCCCTCCCCTCCTCCTCCGCCCACCACAGCCCCTGACTCTACCCCCCCCTCCACTACACAGGGAGGGTGAAGCCTTCCATGGGGGATTGCCAATGTCTGTCAAATCATCCAGGGCAGAGCCTAGGCCCTCCCCCATGTGTCTAGGCTGGGAGAACATCCCTCCATGTGGACTAGGCTCCCAAAGTCCATTCATACGCCAGGGATAAATACTGGTCTAATACCAGAGGCTCCATAGATTGCCCAGGCCTCCTCACTGACACCCATGCTCATGGGAGTCTGGATCAGTCCTATGCTGGCCTCCCAGCCATTAGTCTGGGGTCCATGAGTTCCCCCTTATTCAGGTCAGGTGTTTCTGTGGGTTTCACCAGCCTGGTCTTGACCCCTCTGCTCTTTACTCCTCCCTCTTTGCAACTGGATTCTAGGAGTTCAGTGTTTAGCTGTGGGTGTCTGCTTCTGCTTCCATCAGTCACTAGATGAAGGCTCTAGGATGGCATATAAGTTAGTCATCAATCTCATTATCAGGGAAGGGCATTTAAGGAAGCCTCTCCACTATTGGTTAGATTGCCAGTTAGAGTCATCCTTGTAGATCTTTAGAATTCTCCCTAGTGCCAGATCTCTCCTCAATTCTATAATGGCTCCCACTATTATATCTCTCATCCTGCTCTCCTCTATTCTTCCCTCAGCTCAAACTTCCTGGTCTCTCCTCCTCTTCACTCCCTCCGTTTCTCCCAGCTCCCTCTCCCCTCCCGTCATGTTCCCAATCAGCTCAGGAGATCCTATCCCCTTCCTCTTCTCTGGGGTACCATGCATGTCTCTCTTAGGGTACTCCCTGTTTTCCAGCCTCTCTGGTGGTATGGATTGTAGGCTAGCAATCCTCTGGTCCATACCTAAAATCCATATATGAGTGAGTACATACCATATTTGTCTTTTTGTGACTGGGTTACTTCACTCAGGATGGTTTCTTCTAGTGTCATCCATTTGCCTGCGAATTTCAAGATTCCATTGTTTTATTCCCGCTAAGTAGTACTCCATTGTGTAAATGTACCACACTTTCTCTATCCATTCTTCAGTTGAGAGGCATCCAAGTTCTGGCTATTACAAATAATGCTGCTATGAATATAGTTGAACAGATGCCCTTGTTGTATGCATATGCATCTTTTGGGTATATGCCTAAGAATGGAATTGCTGGATCTTGTGACAGACTGATACCCATTTTCCTGAGGAACCACCATACTGATTTCCAAAGTGGCTGTACAAGTTGGCACTCCCACCAGAAGTGGAGGAGTGTTCCCCTTTCTCCAGCATAAACTGTCATTGGTGATTTTGATTTTAGCCATTCTGATAGGAGTAAGATGGTATCTCAGAGTTGTTTTGATTTGCATTTCCCTGATGGCTAAGGATGTTGAGCACGTTCTTAGGTATCTGTCAGCCATTTTAGACTCCTCTATTGAGAATCCTCTATTTACTTCTGTACCCCATTTTTAATTGGATTATTTGGTGTTTTGGAGACTAGCTTCTTGAATTCTTTGTATATTTTGGAGATCAGCCCTCTGTCAGATGTGGGGTTGGTGAATATCTTTTCCCATTCTGTGGGCTGCCTTTTTGTCTTGTTAACTGTGTCCTTTGCCTTAAAGAAGCTTCTCAGTTTCAGGAGGTACTATTTATTAATTGTTGATCTCAGTGTCTGTGCTACTGGTGTTATGTTCAGGAAGCAGTCTCTTGTACCAATTCGTTGAGGATACTTCCCACTTTCTCTTCTAAGAGGTTCAGTGTGGCTGGATTTATGTTGATCCATTTGGACATAAGTTTTGTGCATGGTGATAGATATGGATCTATCCACAGTCTTCACCATGGCAGCATCCAGTTATGCCAGCACCATTTGTTGAAGATGCATTCTTTTTTTCCATTGTATAATTTTAGCTTCTTTGTCAAAAATCAGGTGTTCATAGGTGTGTGGGCTAATATCAGGGTTTTCATTTCAATTCCAAAGGTCTACCTGTCTATTTTTGTGCCAATACCAAGCTGTTTTCAGGACGATAGCTCTATAATAGAGCTTGAAGTCTGAGATGGTGATGCCTCCAGAAGTTCCTTTATTGTACAGAGTTGTTTTGGCTATCCTGGGTCTTTTGTTTTTCCTATAAAGCTGATTATTGTTCTTTCAAGGTCTGTGAAGAATTGTGCTGGTATTTTGATGGGGATTGCATTGAATCTGTAGATTGCTTTTGGCATGATTGCCATTTTTACTGTGTTGATCCTACTTATCCAAGAACATGTGAGACCTTTCAATTTTCTGGTATATTCTTTAATTTCTTTCTTTAAAGTCTCAAAGTTCTTGCTATACAGGTCTTTTACTTGTTTGGTTAGTGTTACTCCAAGATATTTTAAGACCAATAACTCCTAATGAAATAAAAGCAGTCATCAACAGTCTCCCAACCAAAAAAAGAGCCCAGGGCCAGATGGTTTCAGTGCAGAAATCTACCGGAAATTCAAAGACGAGCTAATACCAGAACTCCTCAAACTATTTCATGCAATAGGAGCAGAAGGATCATTGCCAAACTCTTTTTATGAGGCTACAGTTACCTTGGTACCCAAGCCAGACAAAGACACAACTAAGAAAGAGAACTATATACCAATATCCCTCATGAACACTGATGCAAAAATATTCAATAAAATACTGGCAAATCCAATCCAAGAACACATCAGAGAAATTATCCACCATGATCACATAGGCTTCATCCCAGTTATGTAGGGATGGTTCAACATATGAAAATCCATCAATGTAATCCACCATATAAACAAACTGAAGAAAAACCACATGATCATCTCACTAGATGCTAAAAAAGCCTCTGACAAAATCCAACACCCCTTCATGATGAAGGTCCTAGAAAGATCAAGGATAACAGGAACATACCTGAACATAACAAAAGCAATATACAGCAAACCAACAGCTAACATCAAACTAATAGACAGAAACTCAACACAATTCCTCTAAAATCAGGAACAAGACAAGGCTGTCCACTCTCTCCATATCTCTTCAATATTGTCCTTGAAGTTCTAGCTAGAGCAATAAGACAACAAAAGGAAATCAAGGGGATACAAACTGGAAATGAAGAAGTTAAACTTTCATTATTTTCGGAGGATACGATCATTTACATAAGTGACCCGTGAAAAACTCTACCAGGGAACTCCTACAGCTGATAAACACCTTCTGCAAAGTGGCAGGATACAAGATTAACTCAAAAAAATCAGTAGCCCTGAGAAAGTAATCAGAGAGACATCACCCTTTACCATATGCCTTTTTTTAACTAAATGATATTTAGTATGGTGAAACACACTCAGTGAAACAATGCCATCAGCTCATTCTTGTGCAGGACTGTGTGACCATGTAGGATTTGAATCTGTGCCTTCCCAGAATGCAACAGATATCACAGGACCACAGATTCCCCCTTTTTTCCCATCACAGAGAGCCTGAACATGACACTTTTGAATGCTATGTTTCCCGTTAAAAAGTGGAAGAAGAGACTCTGCTAAATTACTTTCTGCTGTTGCAGTCTGACGTGGAAATGAACAGATGGGAAGTATTACATTAGACAGGATGGATGGACACCGTTTATGCAGCCGATGAACCAACTCAATAAAGCACACTGCGATAACAAGCTGAGAGGGGAAACACTAAGCATTTCGTTTTTAACCAAGGAGATTTGATGTTGAGTGGGTTCAATGCAGAGTAGCAATGTTCCTGACACTCAGGCAGGAAGCTGTCTCAGTTCTACAATGTGTTAGCAAAGCTTAATCAGTGCTTTATTTTTATTTAAGACTAGAAAGTGTGGTCTAATCCCAGCAAGACTTTCTTATGAAACAAAAGTACAGTTTCCCTTAAAAGATAGAGGGGGTTGTAATGATTCCATCCCTAATAATACCTGTCTTGGTCTACACTGATTGTGACACTTTAGGTACCTGTTGGAGCCGTAGCAGATGAGAATGGCTTCCAAGAACCACTGAGGTCTCAGAGCAGGGAGGCGGAAGAGCCTGCAGACTCCCACACACTCAAGAAGTAACAGAGTTAAAGTTGAACATAAATGATCAGAGTATAAGCCTATTCCAAACTTCCGTGTTCTACTCTGAGTATAAACACAGGCATGGTACGTTATATGCTCAATACATTGCTGCTGAATGCCTACTACATGAGTCTGTAATCTGTGTGACTTGGGAATTAAGCTGAGTATGAATTATTTTCTATTTGATAAGACAACTAACTGCTCAAGAAATGGAGTAAATAGTAAACATATAATTTTTTGCTGCAAATGTTATGACTTAAAAAAAAGATCCCTGCATAGAGTATCTGTGGAAACATTTTGGTATAAACAAGCTGAGTCACCCACTGAAAGCACATGATTTCTGTTAGCATCTCAATGTAGCTTGCCTAACACACCCTAGATGGCAACATCATATCTCAATGTCAAAAGGTTGTACCCATCTCTGATCTCAATGAGACCAGATTAGAAAATAGAGGATTAAAAAGAACAGCAGAGCTTTGCAGCTTCTAAATTGCCTAGGTAGGTTCTGGTAGAAAATTCCACTGTCACTCATATTGGGTCCTGGTACAGGCTGTGGCAATGGGCTTTTTCTTTCTCAATGGTACCCAGAAGCAGCCTGAGAAACAACCTGCCTTGCCATTGCTGCTCCCCCATCATCTCACAGGAGAAAGGAAGAGGGTCAATTTATATTCACGTGGCATTGGCATCTATCATCAGGACATACATCCTATTAGCCCAGACTAGCCACATGACCCAGCATAACCTTGGGGTTCTTCGAGGGTTGAACACCCTACACTCGGTAGCACGGTAGCTCCAGCAATGCCCACACTGACATTTTTTTTTTCATAAAACTTTCTATTGACTATTTCAGTATTAAACATCATGAACCTGATCATACTCACTTCCCAGTCCTCCCATATCTGCCTCCTCACCCTTGTGAACTATGACCCACCTACAAAAGAAAGAAGAAGAAAAAAACCAATTTGTGCTCTCCATATATTCACACAGACATAAGTCTGTATTGCTGGCCAGGGCACTTCATGGGGAACCTGCCCAAACCATACAGCCCTGAGCTTTGCTGGTTTTGTTTCATTTTTTTCAATATACAAAAACCACACCCTGGTGGACACACCTTGGTTAGCAAGAACAGTTAGCTAAAAATGAAACTACAGAAGCCAAAAAGCAAGGTTAGCACATTTAGCGACTTTCCTGGATCCTGGAACTATGGATTAGGTCTTTGATGACTACCTCTCTGTTTTTGCTTTGGCAGGTTTTGGGGCCTGAGTGCTGGGTTCTAAGGTTAGAATGGTGCTTCTAACATGATGTTGGTTATGCTAAGGTCTGAAGGCCTGGTATAACATCACGGGCAATTTTGTTGCACTTTTTATTTATTCTTCTCTTTTATAATACATTCTGACTGCAGCTTCCTCTCCCCCAGCTCCTCCCAATTTCCCCTTCTCTCCCCTCCCCCAGATCCACTCTCTCCCCACATCTCCCCCCAAGAAAAGAGTCGGCCTCCCAGGGACATCAACCAAACATGGCACAAGACACAATAATACCTTGGCATCAAGGCTGGGCAAGGCAACCTAATGGGAAGAAGGGCCCCAAAAGCAGGCAAGAGTCAGAGACACCCCCCTCCCACACTCCCACTATAGGAGTCCAGTGATGTAATCAGTTAGCACACAGTACTTACACACCACAGGCATTGTTATTTTTATTACTTTGTGTAACAACTGCCTGAGCCCTGCAGCCACAAGGGCACTGTCTGCCAGGGTGCTGAAGTTCTACCCACCACCACGTTAAGGTCCCAAGTAACACACAGAGACTTATATTAGGTAAAAGTGCTGCTTGGCCAATGACTAGGAATTCCCATCTGCTCGCTCAGTATCAATTATCATAAATCTATATATTTTTTAAGACTTACCTTATAGAGGACGCCTTCCGCTGGCACCCTCTCTTGCTGGAGGATCACATGGCGACTCTAGAGCAGAGATCAGGAGGAAGAGAGAAGGGGCTACTTCCTTCTTTTCCTTGCTTATATATGAGTCTGCCTGCTATGTCACTTCCTGCCTGGATCAAAAGACTTCTTTAGTACATTTCCCAGAATCCTCCTTGACTCTTAGTCCCAAGTATCTTTCTGCCTCGTTGGCAGTGCTTTATTCATTAACCAATAAGATAAACATACACAGATGGACATTCCCCATCAACTTTGAAAGAAAGAAGAGTGACAGAGCATGGAGGAGCACTGCACAGGCAGCCTACTAGGACAGTGTTCACCTTTCCCATTTAAATATGGTGTGAATAATGAGTGCCAACTTAGGGTTGCTTGAGGCTCAGTTCTTTGTGAGGAGAATTAAGTTCTAGGAACACTGCAAGTTAGCTTGCAGCTCATCATTAAGCTAACTTAAACTAGGTAAGGCGGCAGTTTCAGCCAACCCATAAGTGCTTCTTTTGATCATGCTCTATAATCTGAAAGATAAAACAGATGGAAAATAGCAGAGCAGTGGGGTTTGTAAATCTGAAAGAAACAGAAAAAACAAATATGCAAAACCACCACAAACAAATGAAATTAGACAATTCCACTAACACAAACTGGATAATTTCAGGTTAAGCCTACCTTGCTTTTTCCCCTCCCTCCCTCCCTCCCTCCCTCCCTCCCTCCTCCCTCCCTCCCTCCCTCCCTCCTTCCTTTCCTCTCTCTCATGCCTACCTTTCTTCCCTTCCTCACTCCTTCCCTCCTATCTTCTTTTGTTCTGAATGCCCTTTGAAAGGGTTAAGGCAGGTGTACTGATTTGGCCAGATTGAAGTTCCCTGATTTTAGGAGATGAGAAGTCTTTTGTGAGGATCTATCTGCTTCCTCAAAGTTTTGGTTTGACCTGGTATGTTGGTTACTTTCCTATTGTTGTGAGGAGACACCATGGCTAAGACACCTTCTCAAAGAAAGCATTTAATTGGGATCTTGCTTACAGTTTCAGAGAGTGAGTCCGTGACCATCAGGGCAGGCAGGCAGGCAGGCAGCTGGAGCAGTAGCTGAGAGCTTACATTTGATCCATAAGCAGGTGGCAGAGAGATTTTGAAATCTCAAAGCCCACCCAACCCACAATACACATCTCCTCTCATGAGGCCACACCTCCTAATCTTTCTTAAACAGTTCAACTGGGAACCAAACATTAAAATGCCTGAGCCTACTGGTGCCATTTTCACTTAATCCACCACACTCAATGGCATGCAGTAGAGGGGATTCAAGTCTGGTTTGGCCAGTTTATTGGTGTCTAATTTAGGAGCTCAAATCAACAGCATTCCTTAATTTTAAGGGTCTGCCACCCTTTGGGAAGAACATGACAAGAACATAGCATATTAGCTCTACTCAGTCCCCATAGGTTCTCAGCCTTAACACATCTGTTATACATTATGGGATAGGACCACATATCCTTGGATGTGTTATGGCTGCCTGCATGTAAACATTTAAAGCTCAAGAGGACAAGGCACACCAATAATACTGCTGTTATATCATGATAACAATACAAAGCATGTCCTTTAGTAAGGAATGCCATGAGTCTTGCCAATGAAAACACTCAGCGGATTCCGAATGAGGTGGATGAAGAAGAATCTACTATTTAAACCTGTAAGAGTTTGTAAAATTCTACTATTTCAACCTAAGAGTCTGTAATAGTCTATAAGCACCAAGAAGTGCCAACCATTGTCTACCCAGGTCCCTCCAATGTATACCCAATAGGCAATCAAGAGCCTATTATTGAACACAACTTTAACAAGAGGATTTTTTAAAAGTCTATTGTGCAACTGTAGCCTCTGTAGTAGTCTGTTATAGATTCTCTTGTGATGGATAAATCTATCACCTTATTTATTTACTCAAAGGCATTAAAAGAACCTGACAAATTGACTATCCAGAAGGGTTAATGCTTTTGGGGTGTTCTCTCCCATCTACCATAGGCAGATTTTTCTGTCACACCAGCCAGCTCTGAAATCATGACATGGAGACTTATTATAAATTATAATAAGACTTATTATAAATTATAATCAGCTGATAGCTTGGGCTTATTTCTAACTAGCTTTTATACTTTAAATCAACCCATTAAGTCATGTGACTTGTGGCTTTTACCTTTCCTCCTACATGTCTTGCTCTGCTCCATCTGGCTGGTGACTCCTTTCTTCCCAGCATCCTCTGTGCTTGGAAATCCTGCCTAGCTATTGGCCATTCAGCTTTTTATTAAACCAATCTGAGTGACACATCTTCAGAGTGTACACAAAGATTATTCTACCATATAGATTAAACTACCATATAGATTATGGGAAGTGGGCCAATGTTGTGTTTCTGGAACAATGAATTTACTATTAAATTACCTAGCCCATATTTGCCCTTAATCTTTCATCTCTCAAAGTATGAGACTGCAAGGGTAGGGCAGGCTATGAAATCCTCCATAACCTATTGGTGAACAAAAGGCCACTACATCAGTTCTTTTTTCATGGATACATTGCTTGAAGAGGTATAAATAGCATTGTTTCAAAAATGTGAGATGATGATCATATGGGCTAAAAAACAAATAAGACCATTTGGGGTGGTTCCAAACATATCTTGTAAAATATTCATTGGTCTTGATCCTTGTATCCCAATGACTGAGTTAACATGAAAACCTGGAGGTCTGTAAATTGTACCACAGGAAGTGGGGCAAGACTATATGCTTTTTTTTTTTTTGAGACAGAATTTCTCTGTGGCTTTGGAGACTGTCTTGGAACTAGCTCTTGTAGACCAGGCTGGTCTCGAACTCACAGAGATACGCCTGCCTCTGCCTCCCGAGTGCTGGGATTAAAGGCATGCGCCACCAACGCCCCCGACTATACACTCTCAAAGCACACCTTCAGTGATCCACTTTCTCTGGGAAGGCTACATCTCCTAAAGGTTCCGTAATCTCCACAAACAGCACCACCTGCTAGATAATTGAGTGCTCAAATACACAAGCCTCTGAGGACTTTTCTCTCTCAAACTACCACTGCTTTCTCACATGGAAAATCCTATAGATTTAGGAATCCTGTAGCAAAAAAAATAGCAATTGAATAGAATGCCTATATAAAAGCTCAAATAATCTATTGGGTTTATTGAATACTACACATACTTTGGCTTAGAATAATTTTATGGACTTTTCTTACAATATTCCTTGCCAAAAGTACCTTAGTTTTCTTGTTTCCATCAATAGCTCTAGTTTCAGTTCTCGTAGGCTAATTAGAATTTTCATTCGTAGCAACTTTAATTTCTTATGAGAAAAATCTAATTGTAAGCACTTTGAACTGTTCTCTATCAGCAGTTTTGAGGTAATTTTTAGATGTTTTCTTCAAATAAAGCAATTTTTGTTTGTATTATTTTCACCTGAGAATTTCATACACAAATACATTTTGATCATTTCCTTCTGTCACTACCCCTACCTCCAACCCTTCCAGGTCTCTTCAATATCTGCCCTCTCAAATTTACATCTTCTTTTGCTGCTTTTTTTACACAGGCTCAATTAGTTTGCCTATATGCACACAAGTGTAGGGATAACCACTGGAGCATGAGCAACCTAACAATGGGCATATCCCTGAAGAAAACTGACCCTCCCCACTGCAGCAAGCAATTGCCTGTGGCTCCTCAGCCAGGACTAGGTTCTTGAGAGCTCTTCCCCACATCCTGGCTGGAATGATGACTGGTTTGATCTTGTGCAGGTCTTGTCCAGGCAACCAAAGCTTTTGAGAGTACTGGGCACAGCATCCCTGTCATACCCAGAAGAGACTGTTCTCAGCAGTGCCTTCCTGGGTCCTTTTGCAGTCTTTCTACCCCTTCTTCCACAATGTTCTGAGCCTTGAGGGGAGGGGTGTGTTATAGATGTCCTATTTCAATATGGGCACTTCACAATCATTATTTTATGTACTTTGACCTACTTTAATTAACAACATGAAATATAGTTAGCTACTTTCAACCACAGAAAAGCAAGATGTCAAAATACAAAACCTATATTTAATAAATAGCACCTTAATAGTTTAACTTACTGAGAAATAACCCAGACACCCAAAGGATATCTATTACTTCACCTCATGTCAAGGCTTTAAGTTCCCAGAAAGACTTCTGGAATATGAAGTGTTCATTTATAAATATTCATGCCATTTGTGTTTACCCAATTTACTCATTTTTGATGGTTAAATTTGAATTGCTTTGGGGAAACAATGCTCATCTGTTAAATGTCATCTTTTTTTTCTTTTAAAATAATGAAATCAAGCTAAAACTCCATCAACCAGTCTTATTCTAGTTTTTTGAGAAGACCAGCACAGATGCCTGCTGTACTCCTCACTCTTCAGTTATCCTGGGATTCAGGCCCTCAAATGGTATCTAAGATGGATAAAAATGAAAGGGTTTGGCTACATCTTTGACTCATACACCAGGTGATAAACCCAGGACTAGGCACAAGAAGCTGTGGTAAGGTGCCTAAAGTAACCAACCCAACAGTTTCCAGCATGGGCAGGAAAGAGGCTATTCTACTTGGAAAAGGAGGAGGCCATACCAGGCCTGGTTCACCTGGTAACAGGCAGCCTTAGTACTACAGAAACATTCATGACCCAAGGCCTCACTTTGACCAATGGCCCCAGATCCCAGAGGTTCCCAACCAAATATACATAATTCAAGGGCTAAGGAAGCCCCGTGGCTGGTCCCAAAGTCTCAGCTCATTGGCAAATCAAGCAAATATCAAAAGAATAAATGGAGCCAGGAATGATTGTGTATGCCTGTAATCCTGGATTTGGGATGTGGACACAGGAGGATCACAAGTTCAAAGCCAGCATTATTATATAGTAAGTTCCAAGCCAGTCTGGACTATAAGGAGACCCCATCTAACAATGATCAAATTCAAACAGAGGTAAAAAGACTAAATCCAACAGTCAGACTTACAAATCGCTTTCCTCTCATTTTACTCTGAGGCATGAAGGAATTCATTCTCATACATTTTTCTCCTCTGCTAAACCCTAATATATCTTTGTGGCCCTAATATTGATATAGTAAATCTTGTTTAACTAGTAAATCTAATTTATAAGTCTGTAATAAATAACTAGATTCAAACACTTGCTTTTTTCTTTAAGTCAGTAAAACAGTGCTCCGTGCTGCTTGAATGAGAAATGTTCTCCATGGGCTCAGGTACTTGAACATGGTTACCAGTTGGTGGCACTGTTTGGGAAGTGGTACAGCAATTGCTGGAGGAAGTATGTCACTTGGGGTGGGCTTTGAGAGTTCATAACCTCACCCTACTTCCAGTTTTCACTGTCTCTGCTTTGCTTTGCTGTTCAAGATATGAACCCTCGGCTTCCTGCTAGGGCAGCCAGACTTCCCTGACATGGTGGACTCTCATCCCTCTGGAACACAAGCCAAAATAAACTCTTCCTTCTATAAGTTGCTTTGGTCATGGTGTTTTATCACAGCAACAGAAAAGTGACTAATATAAGCTCTTTCATATATTTTTGTAGAATCATGCACACACATCCCATGCAGGCAGATGCAGATCTGATAGTTTTCCTTAACATTCCTGGTTTGCCAGGTTTTAAGATTTGTCATATTGCTTCATGTTCAGGAGAAACAGAGGCTAGAACATGAAATCTCTGCAAAGTCTGGGACGGCCACGGTTTGTATTTCCTTCAGTAAGTGCACTTACTCCCAGTTTCTGTCTCATCTAGCCATTCATTAGAAGCCTGCAATTGGATCCAATCCATTCATGGGTCTCAATGCATCTTGGAACTACTCCAGTTTCTGCAAGGGCCTCCAATGGTCAGCAATTGCTTCACAGTGCTTGGAACATCAGACTCACAAAGTCAAAAAGACAGAAGCCAAAAAGATTTGGTGCTCAAAGCAAATAGCACCAATGCCATGATGGAACCAAGTCTGTAAGACAGAGAGACGCCCAAAGGGGTCAGTGGAGCTGCTCCTGCATCCCTCAAGGACTGTAGGGAGTTCTTACCACTTTCTTCTTGGCCCCTCCTCTGTTCTTTTTTTTTTTTTAATTTAAATTAGAAACAAGATTGTTTTACATGTCAATCCCAGCTCCCTCTCTCTCCCCTCCTCCCCTGCCCCCCACTAACACCCTACCTATCCAATACCATTTCTGCTCCCCAGGGAGAGTGAGACATTCCATGGGGGGGGGTCTTCAGAGTCTGTCATATCCTTTGGGATAGGGCCTAGGCCCTTCCCGGTTTGTCTAGGCTGAGAGAGTATCCCTCTATGTAAAATGGGATCCCAAAGTCCATGCCTACACTACGGATAAGTACTGATCTACTACAAGAGGCCCCATATATTTCCAAGGCCTCCTCACTGACACCCACATTTATGGGGTCTGGATCAGTTCCATGCTGGTTTCCCAGTGATCAGTCTAGTGGCGAAGAGCTCCTTCTTGTTCAGGTCAGCTGTTTCTGTGGGTTTCACTAGCATGGTCTTGACCCCTTTGCTCATCACTCCTCCTCCTCTGCAACTGGATTCCAATCTTCAGTCTTCTATCCAGTGTTACAAGTCAAACCAAGCACTGTTGGAAGCCCCTCATCTGTTCTAACAGCTCTGAAATTGTTAGAAAATTACAACAAATGTGATTTTGTAGCTCTTGGTTTGACTTGCAACACTGGATAGAAGACTACAGATTGCTGTACCCTACTTCACAGCATGTTACATTTGCAGCCAAAGAGAAGACAGCCATGTGCAGAAACTGGAAGAGAGGTATAGGTCCTGACTGGCTACAGTTCACACCTGCCCTATCTTGGCCACTTGAGAATTGGCTGAGATGCAGCAAAACATTCTAAGGGCGGATTATGAAGACGATTAGAGTTTGGAGTTCATCGAAAGTGGAGAAACCTTTAAGCACATCTTTGAATGTTATAAAGGCAACTTTAGTCAAACCCACAAGTCTTTGTTTGGCAGCCACCACTTTGAAGGTGATCGAAAAGCTGAACTATACACAGGTATAGTTCCCATAGTCACTCCTGCCTCATAGACCATTGATGCTACAACACACATTCTGCTAACACAGGCCTTGGTTTTATTCTCTCCGTGCCCTGTCTCCTGCTACCCAAGTAGACTATCTTTATACAAATCTGTCTCAGGCTCTGCCTTCTGGAAAATCTAGTTAATACAAAAATATTATATATCATACAAACACCCAGCAATATATAAAAGAAACATGGGGCCTCCAAATACTAACTTTTCATCATTCAAAACACTAACAGACTCCCTTGTCTGCAATATTTCTTAAAGTACATAGACATGTTAGCTAACATTGACCATATGAAGCAAGAATAAGCAGGCACCAGCCTCTGCAATTTAGTTCAGCTTTATGCAAATGCTTGCAAATGCAGCATTTCCTAGAGGGCCTTGGCTATGGGGCGAATACACCTTCCCTCAGAACACAGTTGTTATTATAGCAGAACCCACCAGGCTGTGGTTGCAACACTCTGGGCCGTTGTGGACTTCTCCAGACCACCAAGCCTGCTAAGAGAAGCCCTGAGCAGCCAGCTAAGCTTCAAAACTCCATTCACACACTAGAAAGAAAGAGTGAACATTCTTGAAAGTACTCACTTGTCTTCTAGAGATGTGGGGCGTATTTGCCCCACAGCCAAGGCCCACAAGGAAATGCTGTATTTGCATACATTTGCATAGTGTTGAACTAAATTGCATCTTGCAAGTCCTTGCTGGTAAGGAAAAGATGACTAAAGAACTCCCAGCTTCAGAAGCTGGGGCCAGGACAGGGAAGAGGAGAGGCCAGGAGAACAGCAAGCACTACAGAGCCATAGCGGAAACAGAGATGAAGAGAACTTTTATTGGAATCTGGAGGATAAATGATGACACCATTGTTTGTTGTTATGAGAATCGTATTTTCCCATGGACATGCTGGGTTTTCTTTCCAGAATTTAAGGCAAATATTCCGCTGTCCTGAGATTTAAGGAACAGACTCACATGCACTTACTAATCCAATACAATGTCAGATATACATTTCTTTTTATTTATTCATCTCTCAGGCAATACATCCCGACCAAAGTATCTCCTCCCAGCCCCCCCTCCAGCCCTCAGATCCACTGCTCCTCCACTTCCCTTCAGAAAAGAGCAGGCCTCCCAGGGCTATCAACCGAACACGGAACAAGATGCAAGGAGACTGCTTTATCGAACTATAATTAAAGACACATTGAATCAAAAGAGTGCTTCTCCCTTAATTAAAATACCAATCGATACCTGAATCAATGAGTCCTGATTATCCGCTACAGAGGGATTCTGCCTGTGCAGGAATGAGTGCAGCACAGGAACCAGTCCCCACAAGTGTCCTAAAACTACCATCGTTTTCTCCACACTTCTCAGCGCTAGGCATGGCTGTGGTGATTGGCATTAATAAGCCTAAGATTTCAAACTTCAAGTTAAGAATCACATTTTAAAAATAGAGAATGTCTAGAAATCATCATTTAGCTTTTCAGTGTCCAAAACTCCAAAACATTGGAGTTTTCTTTTTCTTTTTCTTTTTTTCTTTTTTTTTTTTTTTTTTGCAAAATAGAATTCTAAGTATGTTGCTTTCACAGCAAATTTAATGTAACAATATTCCCATTCAAATGGCATTTCTACTTTGATATGGTTATATATGAAGCCAAATTCTAACTTTTTAACAACTTTTTAAAAAAGCATTTGAGGGGCATGACCTGGCTTTTGGGAGCCCATTCCCGATGGAGGGATACCTTTTTCAGCCTTGATACATAAGGGAGGGGCTTGGTCCTGCCTCAACTTGGTATGCCAGACTTTGTTGACTCCCCAAGGAAGGCCTTCTTCCCTCTGAGGAGTCGATGGTCGGGGAGGGTGGGAAGAAAGGCAGGGATGGGAAAGTGGGATTGGTACGTAAAACGAAAAATAATTTTTTAAATAAATAAAATAGTTTGAACCCCTTTCTCTGAACCTTGAGTTGGGTTTTCTGAGTTCCCAACAGTGAACTCAGATGCAAGGTCTTCAGATCTGAAACGCATGTGCCATCTTCATGTCAAGATGCTGGGAGGGTGGTAGCTGGGTGCCTTCACTCTTCTAGAAGGTTCTGACCCTCTTGAGCCCCAAAGGATGTCATGTTCTTTGTTTATATTCAATTCGGCATTTCCCTTCTGGCTGGGGGACACCCACCAAATGAAGACAACTCTAAAAGCAGAAATGTAAAAGAGATAAGAGATGGAAGCCAACAGCATTAGTCCTGTCTTCTCTGGTTGGGATTTCTAAAAGGCACAGGGTGAAGGCTGGAAGGGTGGGAAATTCACATTGCTGAGTTTCAAAACATGAAGCGTCAACTTTACCGTTGAATGAGCCGAGAAGAACAGCTTATTTTAATAACCTCTCAGCTTCCTATACACTCCCCTGGGCCCACAGGCCTGCCTGCTGCCTACCCCTCTCTTTAAAAGGCTGAAGGGGATGCTATAAATACACAACGCTCTTTCTATATCCCTGGCTCAAAAGCCATGACACCTCATGTAGGAAACAGACGGCTAAATGTGCCACTTTATGTTCAGACAACGTGGCACTGATATGGCTGCCTGGCATGAGTCAGCTAAAACATGGCTGACAGCAGATATCCAAGGGACTGAGTCAGCTAATGATGGCTGACAGTAGATGCCTCAGGAACCCATAAGGAAAACAGGGATGTAATGACATGTGACTGTTGTGATAGAATGCCCCTTTTGTGTGATTCTACAGAAACATGACCTTGAGTTTGGAGGTGAGTGTCTTGCCTTCCTCTGCTGTGGTGGTTTGGGTGAGAAAAGGCCTCCCTAGTCTCAGTATTGGAACACTTGAACCCCAGTTAGCCCCGCTCCTGACACACAAGGAAGTGTGTCCCTGGGGGTGGGCTCTGAGATTGAAAAGCCCTTCCTACTTCCAGTTTGCTCTTCCTGCTTCATGCTTATGGTTCAAGATAGAACTCTCAGCTTACTATTCCTGCTGCCGTGCCTGCTGCTTGCTGCTACATCTCTAATCCGTCATGGACCCTTATCCTTCCAGAACCATAAGCCCAACATAGTGTTTTATCACAACAGCAGAAAAGCAACTAACACACCTCCCTACCTACACTCTACGTGGGAGTCAGCTTGTGTGCCTGTGCCTACCTGTGTGTGGCCTATGCAAGTTGACCCATGTGCCGGTAATTATGTCTTATCTGTATATGATCCTTACATCCTCTCCAGCCCCCAATCCCTCTACAATCCCCCTTTTCCTGGCTCTGGAGCTTGGACCTCACACCCATTTATACTCAGCCACTGAGTGAAAATTGGCACCTATAACAGGTGCTTGACAACTACTTGCAGCTGGTGGGCAGACCACAACCACACTGTTATCATGACCATCACTTGTGGATGTTTTTTCCTTATGAAAGAGGAATGTTTGCGTTTGCAGGCTAAAGGAAGGGGTGTCACTGTACTGTTAAAACCACAGAAAGAATCCTAAGGTTTAGAGACATAAAAGGCTCTGTCAGCCCTGAGCTTTTCGGGCCAGTGAACAGTGAGAAAGGAGGAGGGGGATGCAATTTATTTATTATTATAATTTACAATTTATTATATTATATTATTTATTATATTTTATTTTCAAGGGTGAACACAACAGTACACAGGATGGTGGATTCCTTAGCTCCATTGGTAGAATGGATTGTATAGTTCCCATGATCCCACGGAAGTTAAACCCATAGTTATACATAAAGATGGATGTACTTCTCTAGTGAGAGATGCACAAAATTTTGTTTTCTAAGATCCTGGGAGGCACTGTTGTTCTGGGGTTGCAGTCTACCTGGGCTGACAGCTCTCTCCAAGCTTGGAAACATGTATGACTCCTTTCCCCCTGGCAGAAGGCATCCTGTTTTCTACCTGACCTTATCTGCAGACTGTCTCGAGGCCCAGATGCCTGACTTATCTCTAGTGTTACCCTAGACACAGTTCCCTGCAGGAGCTGTCCCCCTGCTGCCTATATGGTAATTAGACAGTATGGTAGGAGGATTACGATAGGACCTAGCTTCCACGGATAATAACTAAGACTTGTACTAGGAGCTTAATATAGGAGTGTGCTGTTTAACGTAGATTAGGTGACCCCCCCAACTACTGTTCCCAATCCTATGCGTTCCCTACACTCTGGAATAAAGCTGAGTTAATTCACTGAAGTTACCTCCTGGAGGGCTTATCTCCATTGTAGTTACAGGTTGGATAAGGCCCTGCTTGCCACTTCTGCCCAATTTGCCCCTTGGCCCAGTGACCAATGGGCTGTGGGGGAGGTGAGTACCAACATTAAAGTATCTGTACCCTAAAAATGTTACAATGGAACAAAACCACCTGAACCAGTGAAATATGTGCCTGACATTGAAGTCTTTTCATGGTTGGGTGCCAGGCTGCCAACATTGGGCCACTGGTGTGGCATGTAGCTTAAATAAAGCTTTGATGTACTTCCTTGTTATTTGGTTCATAATGGGAGAGAAATGAAATCATACTTATTTCTTGGGTCATAAGATTGGGAGAACTGGCCCTGCACCTCGCCTGGACATCACAGTGGAGCTGACCCTGTAGGTAGGGGTACAGGTGAGCTGGCCCTGAGAGTATGAGAGCAGGAGAGCTGATTCCCCCGCCCCCAATCTGCCATTTGTTGGCATGAGTGAGGGAAAGATGCCCTTCCTCCCACCCTGGTCCCTTGCCACCTGTGGCAGGCAGGAGAGTTGGCCTCAGGAACACAGAGTGGGAGAGCTGGCCCTGCCTCTCACCAAAGGCAGCACTCAGGAGAAGAAGCACTGTTCCTCTCCTGGGAAAAGAGTAGAGCTGGCGGTCCTGGTGGTGTGAGTGCAGGTGAGCTGGCCCTGAAGGCTTGAGAGCAGAAGAACTGACTCCACTCCTTGCTGCCTGCTGCTTTGGGTGAGCTAGCTGGGGCAATGCTAGAGAACTCTCCCTGTTGGGGTCAATGAGGGAAAGCTGGTGGGCTGACCAACCCAGATACCACCTAGGCCCGGAACCAGGGCTATGAGTTAGCGCCCATCCCAACATCCACCTCATTCGTGAACTGCTGGAGCACGGGAAGGGACTGGGCCTGCCCATCCACGCTGCAGGATCTCCATGACACACACAGGGCAACAACAGGATATCCAAGAGGAGTAACAGTGGGGCCCAGGATTGACTGTGTAGCAGAAGCCAGGGGCCTGGAACCAGACCAAGGATTCATTGCAATGAACACTTACACGTAAAGATGTGTGGACTGAAGGATATATATCCTGTGTGACTCTGTCACACTGCAGCTTCCACACTGAGACTTTTCTGTTGTTGTTGTGTGTTAGTTTGGTTGTTTTGGTTCTGGTATTTGTGTTTTTTTTTCTTTTGCATTTAATTTTTTTGGGGGGGTACAAAGATGGAAGGCAGATATGAAGGGTCAGGGGAGATGGATGGGATCAGATTGTTTTATGTGAAACCCCAGAAGAAGGGAAGGGGGTGTCAGAGCCAAAGGTAGTGGCTGACTATAAGAAAGCTCTTTCTAGACACAATGGGGCTGTTGAATATAGGAACTGACAGTAGTTGTGACTGTGTGCACAAGATCCGTGCAAGCCCAAGATAGACAAAACCCTAGCATGGAGGTGGGGTGGGTATAAAGCCCATGCCTAGCTGAGAAGCTACCAGTAATTGAAGAGAAGACAGTTCTCTTGAAGGGTGTAACCCCTGGGTAGGTCTAACGTGCTCCAAGAATGGCCACACGCCCAAAGGTATGTAGGCAGCACTAACTGACCTGAAGGGGTTTAAAAAAGAAATATGGACACAAAGCTGGGTCAGTAAATAATGGGGGTGAGGGAAGAGGATGCATATGATCAAAATACAATATATGAGATTCTCAAAGAATTGATAAGATTTTTAAAAAGTAGGAAAAAGAGAAATGGAAAATAAACCAATGGGAAGTGCCTAAGTGTATATATCTGTAACATATTTCCAACCTCCTTAAACACATAATTTCCGTTGAAAGAACACAAGGAGTTACTCCTCATACATTAAACACAAACAGCCATAGGGAATGGCGCTCATCTGTTTAAACAGCACTGTTCATCCAGGTTCCACATTTGGGATTACATTGGACTTTTCCTCATTCCTTACAGCAGTGGTTTCTAAAGTGTGGTACCCAGGCTGCCAGTGGTAACAGGCACACCTGTAACTTGTTAGAATGCAAACATGGAGTATTTCCCAGAACTATTGGATTAGGAATCCTAGTGGGGAGACTGAAAGTCAATGCTTTGCAAACCCCAGAGGATCCAGGACTCTGAGGCCCATGTCCCATCAGGAGCCCCTGCACCTACATAGAGTTAAATGAGGACAGCCTTAATGGTGAGGGAGGGAAGATAGCTCAACCCTTTCCTTTGTGCTTACTATCTTTACAGCAGGGTTGGTTTCCTTGCATCTGGTCACCTTCTGAATGAACCAAGGGCTACGACAACATCCAATACAAAGAGTTCATTTATACACCTACACAAGATCTCTCTCTACAGAGCCACGGTCAGATTTAAGGGATTCACTCGACACATGGCTATACTGAAGGCCATGTGCTTAAAGTGTCCATCAACTCTGAAGTCATGATAATGTTTGAAACTCCAAGAGCACTTACCTGCTTTGGCAATGGGTCCAGAAGACTGCAGTCATATGTATAAAGCACTAAAATAATACATATTTGGATCTCTAGCAGAGCAAACCACCTGAAGGAAAAACAAGTGACAATTACTTGTCTCCAAAAGATGCCTAACGAATACCTAACTCTTTCTTATTCCACTGAGTGGTTGAGATGGCTCAGTTGCTTTAGAAGATGTATAAAATGCTTAGTCATTAGGCGAACATAATAAATGAAAATGTACGGTTTTTAAGATGTGCTTTCTCTTTGTGTATGTAGGTATGTCTGTGTATGTACCTGCATGACTGTATGTGCGCAGGTGCACGTGCACAAGAGTTTGCCTGTGCCCTCAGAGGCCAGAAGATAGACAGGGATATGCACATATGTATGTGCACACGGCAATCAAAATTTTACATTGTATCTTAGTTCAAGGAAAAGATATGAAAATATTATTTACCCAAATTTAATTTAAATATTTGGACATTCTAGTGGAATTTTCTCAAGGGCCCATTGAAGGTAATTTTTTTTTTTTTTTTTTTTTTTTTTTGGCAATGGCAAAATAGAAGGTTTAGGCATTTACTATAATGTTGAGTTTTCTCCCATGGCTCACGATAGCCATCTATGGCACTGCGTACTTTTTTTAGAGTTCTTCAGAAGCAGCTGAGCTATGTTCATGCAAAGATTGTTTTCCCAACACTTCCAATGTCAAAATACTGAAAATAATGAGGTGTGTTATTTATAACAGATTTGGCTTTTACACTTACGGGAACAAGAGTGCACATCTAGAAAGCAAGCTCATTAAAATACAAACATGTTGAAAATTCCTTGAATACTTAGCCCTTGTGGACCTTTCCCAAGTGTAAATACTTGTCTGGACACAGCTGCAGGGGCTTTGGGGAAAATGAAGTCCAGCAAACACAATACTGCCAAGACTGAACGGGACGAGGGGGAAACCATAATAACTAGGACAAGGGGATATGGCCAAGGCGGGCCCAAAGATACTGCTGCAGAGATCTGGGGTCTGGAGAAAGTCCTGACCTGCATCTCCCTGAAGGCAAACCTTGAGCTAGACCTTCCGGAAGGACGGGCTTTAAATAAGCAGGCATGGTGTGACTGAAAGCCTTTGGGAGCCAGTGTGTGTTCCAACAGTGGGAAGCATGGGAGCCTGCAGATAGCAGGATGACCCTGGGGGGAGGGAAGCCAGGGGCATACAAAGATACAGTGGGGTCAGATTACAGAGGACAGGAGTCCTGACAGGATAAGGGTTTGATGCACAGCATTGGTGTTAGGCTCCTAACCAGAGTAGCATTCACAGACTTACTCCAGAAGAATTCAGCAGTGCACACTAACGCTGGATGAAGGAAGGCAGCGAGTGGGGGAGCCAGGCTGGCTGATAATAAACTATCACCTGAGGAGCGGGTTCCACAGGAGAGAATGCAGGTGGGCTGCCAGAGTGGGGGTGCGGCGGGTAAAAGACAACCACAACCACCAGGTGTCTTGGAGGATAGCATTGTCTGTCAAAGACACAGAATGCTTATGGGGTGCTAGGATTGGGTGGAATTACTTATTTCCATTGCGGAGGTTTTGATTTTGAGTGCACTTTTATTGCTGCTGTTGGTTTCAAGTCCAAGAGGTTTCAAGCCCATATGTAATCCAAGGCTGTCCTTGAACCTCCTCTGTCTCCTGGGTACTTAGATTACAGGTGTTTGCCACCACACCTGCCTTCTCTCTGACTTCTGAAGAGGGAAACCACTCTTTTTCCCTCCTAGAAGTCATTGCAGGCGATGCCAGCAAGGGCTGGAAAACTGTTCCCGTTGCCAGGAGCAGGAGCTGGGCAGTGTATTCCCGGTTGCTACCAGCTGCAACTCATGAAAATAGAACCGCTCTTGCCCTGGAATTCGGAGATGGCAGCAGGCAGGCGTGGTTACAGAGGCATCATGCATTGAAGTATTGCTATTCAAGTTCAAGAAGAGGCGTTGCCCCACAGTTTCATCCTCTTAAAAACTCTTGGAGGAAAATAAACATCAACCATGCGGTAGGAGGCAAAATAACCCAGACTCCATGGTTCTCCACCTTCAGCATCTGCCACAATGCCCTGGAAGAGCTGGGAAGGCAGAACTCACTGAGCCTTACCCTCTAGGGTAAGGCTTACCCTCTAGGTTTCTGACTCCAGGATCTGTGTTTTGTGCAGGTTTCCAGGTAGTACTCCACTGGGGATGTGACACCCAAAACTTGGAAATTAATAATCTAGCGGAATTTAGTGACAAGAAAGGAGGAATACATGCTGGGAGGTGTACATTTATCATTCCTCTTACTTTTAGTGCCCAATGTCCAAATTACAAAGAATAGCTGAGTGAACAGGTGAAACAGCAGGGCTGAGACACCAAACTTTTGTCAGGC
The DNA here is from genome assembly GCF_003668045.3 of Cricetulus griseus. NCBI lineage: Eukaryota > Metazoa > Chordata > Mammalia > Rodentia > Cricetidae > Cricetulus > Cricetulus griseus. Next base: position 30,038,705 of record NW_023276807.1, on the reverse strand, counting down.
GGGCATTGACAGTAAGCATAAATAGGAAAGGAAGGCACTCATGCTGAGTGAGGAAGGAGATAGGAAGGTGAGAATGGCGTGGAGTAAGGTGGGGTGAGAGATGGTGCAGAGGGTAAGAGGGCTTGATGTTCTTTCTGAAGACTGGAGTTTGGTCTGCACTGAATGTGCATTTGCTCACTGAGCCATCCGGCAGACCCCAACCTTCTATCCTCTCCCAGCCGTCTCTCAAATGCCAGCGGTAAAGCCATGTACCACCATGCCCAGCCCAGCCCACCCCAAGGAATGCTGCTCAACATAGTACTGGGATTTTGTTGAGATCTATTTCTAAGAATGTGATTTTTTTAAAAAACAATCATTTCTATTCTTTATGAATGGATGTTTCTGTTTTGCCTGAATGTATGTCTGCATCACATGGGTGCAGTGGCAGTTGAGGTCAGAAGAAGACACAGGATCCTCTGGAACTAGAGTTGTTAGCTACCACCTGGGTTCTGGGCACTGGACCCGGGTCCTCTTCAAGAGTAACAGGTGCTCTTAACCTCTGAGCCATCACTTCAGACTTTTTTACATCAATTGTTCATAAGAAATGTTGCTCTGCCTTTTGTTTGTTTTGTAGTGTTTCTGTGTAGAGTTGAGTGTAGTAGTGCTGACCTCATCAAATGAACTAGGAAATTCTCTCTTCGTGTTTTGAACAAGTTGGAGATTAGTTAATGATGTGCCTGAAGGTTTGGGGTAAAGGAAAACAAACAATACCTAAAACACGGCAGAGGGGAAGAGGTATTCAAAATCAGGGAGGCAGAATTAATGAAAAGGAAAGGGAAAAATACAAATAATCAATTAAACAAAGAGTTGAGTCTTTAGAAAGATTAATAAACCTTTAGCCAAATTAAAGGAAAAAGACAAAAATGAATAAAATCTGAAATGAAAAGTGAGACATTACAATAGACATTGAGCAAGTTCAGAAAATCATAAGGACAAACTTTGTTCAGAAAATCACATCAAGTACTTACAATATACAAAATTAAAAGCATAAAATCAATACACCAAAACACTGCTGGGTATTGAAAGGCAGCGCATATCACTGTGCAGATATTTATCTTCTTCCTACTTATCTATAATCATGACATAATCAGTTCTAATAGCCGACAAAATTCATTTTAAATGTAAAAGGGGAAAAGATATAATACTGCTCTCCAATTTTGAAAGAAAAAAGTTACATGTTACTAAACTGGAGAAGCTAAAAGAAACCAATTTCTAAGTGTATATGATCTACCAAAGTTAATCAGGATGAAATAAATAACTTAAACAGACACACAACAACCAATGAGATAGCAGTAGTTAAAAATTTCCCAGCCAACAAGAGCCAAGGGCCAGATGGATTCAGCACAGAATTATACATACAGTGCAATTGCATACACGGACTCACAGTGGCTGGAACTGAATGCCAAGATTTGTACAAGATCAAGCCAGTCAAAATCCCAGCCAGAGTACTAGGAGACTCATGAAGTCCCACCCCTGTGTGAGAAGCTATTGGTGATTGGTGGTTGCTGGAAAGGGGAGGGTAGAGTCAGTTTTCTTCAGTGATTTCTTCTTGAATAGCTACCCATGCTCCAGTAGATGGACCAATACCCAGGTCCATACAGGCAGCACTACATAGACTCAGTGGGTATTTTTTTAATGGAAGGAAGGAATGGAGGGAAGGAGGGAGGAAAGGACGAGAGAGGGAGCGAGGTGTTGAGGAAAGAAGGGGGAGGGAAAATACAAAGTTGTGAGGGAGAAGAAGGGGGGTAGAAGAGAAACGGGAGGGAAGGAGTGGTGGATTTGAACAAACACATTATATGCAAGTAAGACTGTTAAGTAAAATATTTTAAAACAAACAACCAGAACATAAAATGACAGATACTGTCAGTTTCTGTGTCTATGTGCCTCTTTATTCACATCTGAGAGGAAATGAGCATTCTCAGTGGGAACCCTAATAACTAACTTCCTTGCATTAAACACCTGCCATTGCCAAACTAAATACTATGGGAAAGAAAAGAGTGATCTGGTTTTGAATGAATTGATGCACCAAGGGAGCAGTGACCTACATCTTTAGAGCTGGGTGGAGTCAGAGCTACAGAACACCATGGTTCTCCACATGAAAATTAAGACTACCAGGACAAGCAAAGGAATAAGGTCATGGAAGAGAGAGGCCAGTGGCTGATACCGGAGCCTAGTGCACTTCGGTTCCAGCCCCATTTTCTGAGGAATGAAATCCTCTCTTTGGTTTTATTTTGAGACAGGGTCTCATGTGGCTCAAGCTGGCCTCGAACTCCTGATCATCCTCCTGCCATCTCCCATGCACCACCATGCCTGTCTCTGGAAGAGATGGGAATAACTAAAGAGCAGTCAGTAGCTGAGTTGGGGTTTGGAGAAGAGAGCATATCCCACTGGAAATGTCTCCTTCATCTCCATAGACAACTACACTATCCCAGAATCCTGTGCACCACGAAGGGCTTGGGGTTCTATTTCACATATGAGAAGGGAAAAAAAGGGACACTTTCTCCGAAAATTTTGCCTGGAAAAGAACATGTTCTGTTTTGGAAGCATCCTCATCTAAGTGCTAGATATCACCCCTGTGCTGCTGTTCAGTTCTCAACAGATTTAAATCTTAGCCTCATAATGAAGTATCAGAAGTAAGTGGCCAGGAGAATAATGACTGCCATCTTTTAGTGGCTTCTGTGCTCTTCTGAGTGAGTCCCAGATCCTTAGCAAGGCACTGAGAAAAGAGAAGTGTGGCTAAAAATCAATGAGGGGCTCTGGCAGCCTGGCTGAGAGTCTTGGACCTAATGACACTTACCCATCATCCTCTCCCATTCCTAATCCCTTTTTATAGACAGTAACAGACATGTCCACACTTTGTAAAAATATTGGAATGTATTTCTAAATGTCAGAGAAATGTTAAAAATGTTATACAAATGGATGCTTTCATTTAATTCTCTTTAACTAATGGAACTTAAGGAGCACATTTATTTGCAGAACACATTCCTCGGAGTAACATGTTATTTCATTCATTGACCGTTAAATCCACAGGGATTAGAATTTGCTCAGTCTTCAGAAGCGGTGTGCTGTTTCTATGCATCAAAGTGTAAAAGCCACTCATGGCCCTTCTCAAATGCAAGATTATGTAAAACTAATTTACTGACCAATATATAACCATAAAATTATATCATCCACATGATAGATATATAGGAATGAAAGTACTCAAAGTTCACAAATCCCAAACAGCTGTAGCCTTAATATGAACATATATGTATATTGCATTCCTATAGGGGCATTTTTTTTTTTTTTTTTGCTTCGCAGATTAACAGGGCCATACCCCAGAAAACAGACTTTCTTGAATGCTTTTGTATTTACTATTCCCATGTAGTCAAAAGCCTTTTCAAGCTCCGATGTTTCCATACCACCTGCTGTGGAAGTTATTTTAAATGTAAATCCTCGGTCACTTAGCATGTGCCATCTTCTTTTAAGAAGGACTAGTGTTCTTAGTAAAGGTTTGCATGTATATACATGCATATAGGAAGGCACAAGCATGTGAAGGTCAGATGGCCAGGGAGCCAGTCCTGCCCTTCCACCTTTCTGTGGGTTCTTGGGATCGAGCTCAGATCATCAGGCTAGTACAGCAAGTGCCTTTACCAGCTGAGCTTTGTTTCTAGACCAGGGCTAGCTTTGTATCCTGCCACATGTAATCTCCCCAACCCTAGAAAGCTATGCGGGAACATTTGATATCTTAGAATCTGCAGTTTTTAACAAAGTGACCCGAGTTAGAACACAAGCTCTGTGGAGGAAGGGGCTTCATCTGACTTGTTTACGAATGTGATGTTCAGAACCCTACAGGGAGACATAGCATACAGTCAACAAGTAGTCACTGAATCAGTGAGTAATCGTGTTAATGTTGGTTGCTCAAAAGCTGTTTAATTGGTTGATCAACTACTATTAATCTATATTAGCTGAGTTCACAGTTTTAAGGCACTTTTTTTCAATAGTTATGTGGTTTCTATTAGTAATGCAAAATACATCAATGATATTGTAGCCTAGCATTGCCCTGGGATACATGAACATCACTCCCCTTATACACAACACACACACACACACACACACACACACACACACACACACACACACAGAGAGGAGAGAGAGAGAGGGAGGAAGGAGAGAGAGAGGAGAGAGAGGAGAGAGAGAGGAGAGAGAGAGAGAGAGAGAGAGAGAGAGAGAGAGAGAGAGAGACCATTTTCTATTCTTGGAGGATAAATTTCTCTTTTTTATGTTTCAAATATTGAAGCTTCACTCTTACCACACCATCTCATTGAAGCATTTATTTCTTGCTATAGATCGCTGTTAATTTTGCTAAGGATCAGGGTCTTTAAAAATATTTGTGTGTGTGTGTGTGTGTGTGTGTGTGTGTGTGTGTGTGTGTGTGTGTGTGTGCGAGAGAGAGAGAGAGAGAGAGAGAGAGAGAGAGAGAGAGAGAGAGCACGCGAGAGCGTTTTCATGAATTTATATGCACCTCATGTGTGCAGCTGCCATTGGAGGCCCAGATCCCAGAAACTAGAGTTAAAAGCATCTGTGACCCACCTTAAGGTGGGTGCTTAGAACTGAACCTATGTCCTATGCAAGAGCAGTAAGCACTCTTAACTGCTGAGCCAACTCTTTCAGTCTCAGAGTTGTTGTTTTACACTAGAATTCAACCCAACACTGCAGAGGAACCTTGGGTGACTGTCCAGGCAGCCAGGTGTCTCTGTCATTTCTATAGTTTTGGAAGTTGCTTGTTCTGCACTTCCTGTTTACTTGGGTAATATTTTATCCTTCTCAGGTCTCTGGATGGGGTTGAAGATTAGGTGGTTAAATGTTTTACCATTTTCATTGTTACCAAATTCAAAAAAGAAACTCATAAGAGAGATCTAAACTTCATAAAGGTTGAGAGATATAAAAACTTAAATAGTTTATCTAAGAAAATATTTTAAGGTCTAAAGGGATTTTTTAGGAAGGTAGTACTATTTATAAAAATGGTTCAGATACAGAACTTTGGACTCACCAAGATAAGATAGATAATAGAGTACTTGCTTTGAATTTGCCAAATATATTTGGACTAGATATGGTGAACGCAACTCTTACCTTATAATTCTTCTTATTGTATATAGTATTACTGTGTTAGAGTTAAAACCTCTCCTTTTTATTTGTACAAATAGGGGGAAATGTTCTGGGGTAATCTCTTTTTGTACACTGTTAAGATGTGTCTGTGTTTTACCTCACCTGCCTAAGGTACCTTCTGATTGGTTTAATAAAGAGCTGAATGTCTCCAATAGCTAAGCAGGAGAGGATAGGAGGGACTTCCAGGGAGGGAGAGGAACTTGGGAAAGAACCTGAGAGGCAGAGATTTGCCAGCAAGACACAGAGGAGGTCAGATATACAGTAATGAGGAGAGGTAACAAGCCACATGGCAGAACACAGATTAATATAAATGGGTTAATTTAAGTAACGAGAGCTAGTTGGGAACAAGTCTAAGCTAGACCAAGTATTCATACTTAATAATAAGTCTCTAGGTCATTATTTGGGAGCTTATGGCCCAAAGAAAATCCAACTACAGGGAAGTATCTTGAAAGGTGCTCCTATGCAAACTCCTTAGAACTCTCTATTTCTAAGAAGCACTACAGCTCTGCCATGGTGTCTGTTAGTTGCTGGTGGCTGGACCAAGTACTTACTTAGCTATATCAGCCAAACTTTCTGTGTTCCCCAAGAGAGGGACTCTTACAGAACCCCAGTGGCATGAACTCCTAGAAACAACAGCTGTACGGTCAAGAGTATATGTTTATGATGGACTTTATGGTCAGCTACATTGCAAGAAACTTACTTTGACTCACCGAGTGGTTTTTTGTATGAGAAAATAAGTTGGCCCCTGATATACCAATTAGGAATGGGTGTCATTTGTTGATGTTTATACTAAGGATTCATAGGATTAAATTCCCAGTGGAAAGATCTCTTGTCGTACATTGCCCAAATGAAGTCATTTGCTTGCTTGAACAACTTTTATTTTATCTCTCTTCAAAAACAAAATGTTTCATGAGTCCCCTGTTTAAAATAAGTGACAGGAATAGCAGATATTTTGAGACAGAAACTTAATAGAAAACTAGACTTGATGAGATTTTTAAAAACGGGTAAGACATAACATTTGTGTTAAGCCTTTAGAGTCTGATTTTATGATGGATATTCTGTCACATTTCACAGCCAGAATTTCCAAAGGAATACTTACTATCTTGCCCCCAATGCCCCCACTCCTAATTTATCCATTTGCATCACCTGTGACAGCCACTTATATTCAAAGCATCCTAATTTCGTTTCTGGAAGCAACATGGGGCAGTAACAGTTCATGGGGCAGTAACAGTCCATCAGTGGAGGAACTGAAGGCAGGATCTGTAGGCAGAAGCTGATGCAGAGACCATGGAGGAACAATGCCTACTGACTTGCACCCAACACCTTGCCTTGCTCAGCTACCTTTCTTATAGAGCACAGACCCACCTGCCTAGGGATAGCACTGCCCACAGTAGATTGGGCCTCCCCACATGAATCAGCAATCACAGAAATGCAAACAGACACTCACAGGCCAATCTGATAGAGGTAATTCCTCTTTGAGGACTTTCCAGATGTGTCAAGTTGACAACCAACATTGGCGAGCACACCAACCCAACGTTCATAAGACAATCTTTCTCCTCAACCAATCCTGATCCAATCTGGCCCAACCATCAGTAAAAACATAAGCTCCAATCTCCTCTATGCTGATATCCCTTTTGTCCATTCTATTTCCTTAACCTAAAAGTTATTTGTTCCTTTCAAAGGCCACTTTTCCTGTGAAATCACCAAGATTCCCCCTAACTAGTTACACCTCTTGTTGAGGCCCATAGAAGTGGCTCTGTTCCATCTTGATATAAAGTCAGAAAGTTTGAGCCTGTTATTGCTCCTTCAAGGTTAACAATATGTTTGGCCTAAGGTGTGGCTACTGGATGTCTTACCTTGACAACAGGATATTTGGTTTAGGGTGTGGTTACTCTGTGTTTTGGGGGTTAATGAGTTAATTACATTAGTTTGTTCTTTGTATCTTAGTAAGGAAGTCTTTTGCTTCCCCCCTTTTGATTGAGGGTATATAAGAACTTTGAGTAATAAACTTAGGGCTCATCCCAGTATTCACTGGATGCCCTCCTGACTCTATCTCTCGTCTCCAGCCTGTTTCTTTCCTCAATCCACCCTCCCCTTCTCAGTTATGAACTGGACAAGTTGGCAGGCCCTGACAGATGGCTCCTCAACATGGGCCTCCCCACAACCTCTATCTTGAATCTTCAGTATGGAATGCAGTATTGCTATTCTCCATTCCTTGAAGCTATTTATGAATCCCATGTCCTCCTTGTCAACACAAGTGCTCACCTCATGACAGGTGATAATATGGCTCTCTCACATTCAAATCCTCTGAGGTACACAAGACATTAACCTTGCATATAGGAAGAATTCAATACAACCTGAAAATGTGATTTTGTCCAAATAAAATACTACTGAGTGAGTTACAGTTTCATGGCCTTCTTTATTGTACCCATTACCTTCATACTCAAATAGATGTCTCTCAGCCTTAAAAGCTCCTAGGGAGAGTAGCAATAGTTCCTCTTTGGAATAACACTCATCAGGAAATTGTCCACCACTGGCCCATGCTTCATGCTGACTGTAAATACTGTAGTCCTGGCTTCAGTTGCAGGCTCAAGGCCAAAGAAGATGAGTATAAGAAATTCTTAAGTTGCTATTAAGTATTGATGTAAAGAGATCTGAAAAAAGTAACATCCACTATTTTCAGAAAAAATTACAGCTAGAACGTACTAAGTGACGAAAATGAGGGACTTCTCATTGGTCTAACAACTGCTTTTCTGGGACTGGAGAAGTGGCTCTCCTGCAAAGTCCACAAGTTCAAGCACGCACACCACTAGGTCATGATTGCTGGTAACATCAGATCTACGTGTTCTGGCAGCCTCTTCTGGCCTCTGTGGGCACCTACACACATGTGCACACACACGAACACACACAGAGACATTATTTTAAAAGCAAAATAAGCTTTTTTCTCTATAATGAACTGGTTTCCTAAATTGGAGATAATGATAGAATGAAAGAGGTGAGTTTTGTTGTTGCTGCTGGACTCTTTAAACTGTCCTCGTGAAATATCAGGCATGCATGTACACTCTTTAGCTCTTGTAAGTGAGGTGGATATGTGAGCATGTGTCCGGTTCTAAGCATGGAACCTCCAACTAAAACTGTCTTTAAAATGTGTGCACTCATTATTGCACAAAACGGGAACTAGACAAGCTCTTCAAAATGCTTCCATATTGTGGCACAGTGATATCTATCACCCAGACCCAGGATCTCTGGTCTCTCTGCTCTCTCATCCAGAGGCTCCAACCTGACATAAAGATTGCCACTGCTTTGTCATCGTTGTTTCTGAAAATGATATTTGACTGGGGTGCAAGGGGTAAAGTAAACATCTCTTTCCAATTATGTAAATAAAAGTCTCTTTCTGCTTTGATTGGCTCATTTTATGTCAGCTACCTAGTGCAGAACAAACATCTGTCTTCGGGGAAACACTACGTACCAATCTACTTAGATTCAGGTCTCTGAAATCAGTTCTAAAGAGGAGGTGTGGTGCCTGCGCCATGAGCAAGTCTAATGTATCGGGTGAAAGCCTCTCAATTTAAATGAAAGACAAGATGTCCAGCCGTTTGTGCTAAGAGAATGTGTGTGTTCAGCTCTTTATTGCAGGGAGGGAGCAGCCTTATATACAGACTTATGGCACAGTGGAAAAAACCCAGGTGTAAGAGCTCGTGTTTTCCCAGGTGTGGCTGATGCCAGTGCGGCAAGGCCGGGGCTGTAAGCCAGGACTAGAAAACAGGATGCACCTGTGGTTATTGGCTGACAAGCAACTCACAGAGACCCTGTGGGGGATGGGGTCCAACAAGGAGGTTAGGATTTTCACGGTTGACTAAGACCAAATTAAAACTAGGAAGAGATGTAAACTATTGCAATCATATTGATACTTTCTAAAACACACAGAAAAGAGGAATGCAGTTGATGATTTATAGGATAATAATTGTAAATATGGCCTGAAATTACTATTCAAATGCTGATTAATGACTTTTTAAACTAAGAAATTATAATTGGTTAAATACAGTTTTTTTTTTTAGAGAATTTGTAATAATTTTCTGGGTGAGAGCATTACAAACAAGTGCCAACATTTCTCCACCTGGGTCTTCTTCAATGAAGAAATGGGGCTTATTTAATGGAGACTATGGCTCTTGTGAGGCACAGACCATGTCTATCTTCCCAGGGCCTGTCCCTGGCAAAAGGAAATGTTCAATTTTTTTCTGGTTGGATACATAATATGAATTATCCATTCAGTGATGGACACTTGTGCCAGAACAGGTACCAAGTGCCCGGATGCAGATGCATTGAACTATAAAGGGTGCCAAGGGGAAGGCTCTGCAAGTCAAAGGTGACCAGATATTATCAACTGCTGCCTACCTCTAAGCCAGCAACGTCTCAGAACCACAGCAAACATCTATGACAGCACTGTGGCTGAGCAAATGTACACTTTTGTTCTTTAAATTGTGGCACTCTGCTGGGGAGATAACAGCAAGGCCAGCACAAGGACTCAAGTTGGATTCCCAGAACTTAAATTAAATACACACACACACACACACACACACACACACACACACACACACACACACACACACCACAAACCAAACAAGCCATGCACCTTTAATCCCAGTACTAAAGAGGTGGGCACAGGCAGGCAGATCCCCAGACTCCCTGGCCTGCCAGCATATTCTGCTTGGCCAGTTGCAGACAATGAAAGATCCCGACACAAAGAAAATGTGGGGGGTACCTGAGGAAGAACACCCAAGGTTGTACTCTTATCTCCACAGATACACATGTGCATCTGTGTCTGCACACATGTGTCACATACCCCTCCAATGACATGAACACACACGGGAAAAGCAGGGCTTGAAACTGCCCCTCCATGAACTGTGGAAACCCCAATATCCTCCGCCACCAGTTAGTGTAGCATGGTCTCCTAAGGTCTCCTGTCAGAAGTCACCACAGACATCCCCACAAAGACACCCCAACCCACCACTGACCAAACAAAATGTGCCCTCCTAGATTTCCCTGTAGCTCGACCATAAAGGG